>NC_140955.1:51499235-51764235 GCF_014529385.1 Adiantum capillus-veneris | reverse complement strand
CACCGAACCATCCGCAAGTGCACACAACCAAATCTCCCACTAGAAAATGTGTTGAACCACTCACTACATGGTGTGATGTGGAAATCAGTATCTCTCTAGTAACCACTATGGCAAAAGTGTGCTAGCCATATACAAATCTGCAAGAGGTACACGGGAGGCAAGCGTGACATCACCATCACTGGCATAGACTGCCACTAGAATTTCCTCTCTAACCTGTGTCAAAACCGTATTTGCATCTTGCATACATCCCATTGTTGTCTCATACGTCTAAAACAACGGCGTTTAATGTACCTTGTGTGACCACAATGCCAACAACGCAAGTATCGACAAGAACAAGACAGTCGTCTCTCAAAAGCCACCGTAGTGGACTCTCCATTATCACACATATCGGCAACCATAAGTGAATGGCTAAGAACCAAAGGATGGTGAGAAATCTAGAAAAAATCTGGCAAAAATCTCCCCTGTAAATTGAGAAAAAACTCAAGTACAATCTCAACCATAAACCATGCCAAAAATTGGCAACAAAAGTGGGAGGTAACTCAACCACTACACAATGCTCAAAAGAATCAAAACTGACGCTCACATATGCATGAACCAACTCCACAATCTGCAAACTCTGCAAGCAAACAATATGGGACAAACTGCTCAATCGAGCGTAAAGCGCATAACCATATACACAAGTAGAGAGAAAACTAGCTCAAAACACATCCCATAAGAGAAACTGCCTGTAAATATTTGCAAAAACCTGTGAAACCTGTCTATTGTGGGGGGTTGTCGAGGCGGAGTGTGCAAGAGAGGAATGCATGCAAGAGAGGGGAGAAGAGAATTGGGGAAGGGGATGAAGCACAGGGAGTTGGGTTAGTGGAGAGGAAAGTAAGACAGTCAACCCTCTCACTTTCTCTCCCTATATTGATTAGGGAAAAGTAAGAGTAAGGGTGGTTTCCCACGTGTACCTGGCCTACATCCCAACAACCTCCCACTTGAAGGTCATGGTGGCCAATAGTGACATTAGTATAGTTGGTCTATACAAAGTTGATGAAGCATTGCCTAGGCTTCATCCTACACCCAAAAGTTGTATGCAAAATGTAAATCGCTCCGAGGCTAGGCTCTTCGTGAGACCACCTGCGGGGTTGTCGTCAATGTGAACCTTTTAATCGTGAGATTCATTCTTTCAGCTATCCCATTTTATGCAGGTGTGTATGGAGCAGTAAATTGCCAACGAATGCCTCTTCAATGGCAACAATCCTTGAACTCCATGGAGATGTATTCTCCACCATTGTCCGTGCAAAAAGCTTTGAGCTTTTTTCTTGATTGGTTCTCAACCATGGCGAGGAATTTCTAAAACGTAGAAAAGACCTCTTCCTTACGCTTAAGGAGATACACCCATACCATTCTGGTAGAATCATCTATGAACAAGACAAAGTAGTTTATCCCTCCTCCCCTAGAGTTTTATGTGTCATTGGACCACACAAATCACTGTGCACTAAGTCTAGGGGTCTGCTTAGTTTCTTGTTCAATGGCGAAGATGTCAATCTAGTATGTTTGACGTATAGACGATGCTCACACAATGGAAAGTCCGTGTAATCTAACACATGTAAGTAGCCAAAACGCTGAAGTGTTTTCATTCCCTTTTGGCTAATATGGCCTAGCCGGCTATGCCACAACTCTAGACGGTAGCTCGGCAACATAGATAGAGTGTTTGTTGACACTCAAAACAAACATATAGTACAAAGATCCATTTTTACAACCTTTCATCATGACAGGTTGTTCTTGCAGATCAGCCAAGAAAAATTACCAAAAATTATAGTGTAGCCAAGATCATCCAATTGCCCTATAGAAAGCAAGCTCTTTGTAAGCTTGGGCACATGTCTGACATTCTGCAACACAAAATTAGTGCCATTATGCATCTAAAGTTTTATAATACCAATGCCAATAATTTCAAGCTCATAGGAATCACCAAGCTTGATTATGCCATGCATGGGTGCATAAGAGGAAAACCACTCTCTATGCGGTGTGACATGAAAACTTGCACAAAATCAAGAATCCAATTCTATGCATAACCCCCATCATATGCAACTAAAGCATATGGAGTGAGATCTGAAGTGAAAATAAGAGAGGATCTGCTGCCACCTCTGCATGAATCTCTGTTGACATGATGTTCATCAGTGGAGGAGGAGCATCCTCTACTGCAGTGGTAGGTATGGGAGACTCAACTACATTGCGCTCCTCAATCTTTACCATTATTTTGCCTTTGCTAGAATTATCTTTTTGCATGTTTTTTTGATCTCTTAGGAAACTGCAACAATCCTTTTTGTAATGGCCTTTCTTATGGCAATAGTAACACTCGACATTTCAGGCATTGTCCCCTCTACTTGAGTTCCTGTGTCTGCTAGGACTACGAGGATTTCACTCTCTACTTTTGCTTTTGTATTTGTTCCTGTCACGGCCTCTTGCCTTCGTTGAACTGCCATCCATATATGCATCTCCATGACTAGCACCATCGAGAGATTTACGTCGAATTTCTTTAGTGAGCAATGCATTTGTGGCATCATTGAATGCTAACTTGCCATTCAGAGTCGAATTGCTAATGGTTGTGCAAAAGATATCCCATGAATTGGGTAGAGAGCCAAATTGCTAATGGTTGTGCAAAAGATGTCCCATGAACTGGGTAGAGAGCATAACAAGAATATAGACTTGAGTTCGTCGTTGAACTCCTTAAAGCCCTGAGATGTCAACTGATTGAACAAGGAGTTGAACTCATTTAAGTGACCAGAAACTGCGCTACCTTATTTCATGTTGAGCTTCATAATCCTTTTCATAAGAAAAAATTTGTTGGATGCACTTTTGCTCTCCCTTGCTAAATATAAGCTATCCCAAAGTTCCTTGGTTGTTGTCTTCCCTATGATAGTGAAGAACACTGAATCGGCTAGATGCGGACGTATTGTGGCCATGGCTCTTGCATCCAAAAGCTCCCACTGAGCTTGCGTATAGCCATCATCCTCTGCACACTCTTTCAACGGTTTTGATAGGCCTTTGTTTGTCAGAACATCTTTCATGCACTCTTTCCACATGGTGAAGTTGCTGCCGTCAAACTTGCGAATGAACTACTCCTCCTTTTCTGAAGAAAAAGCCGTCACTGACAAGAGGGTTTGAGAGTGCCAAACTATGGCGAGAAGCTGCAAAAATTTGGGCAGAGTAACCTTTGTATTGGGAGTAAAATCTCAACCAAAATAGGCTCAAAAGATGCCAACAATGAAAGTCACGACTCGCAGGAAGGAAACCGGACAGAGTTTCCTTTGTATGAGGAGTCAAAACTCAACTCAAAATACACATATATGTGCCAAATGCACTAGCTGGGCATCAAAAAAACTCATACTTTCACTGCCAATGTGATCACCAAATCGGCATCAAAAGCATATGAAAGCAACCAGATACATTTCCTATGGCGAGGGTACCGAAAGTGGGGAACTCCAGCTACATGTATCACCGAAGGTGTCTCAACATTCGAAAATATCCCAACTCAAAAAAAAAATCTCACGCTATCAATCTTCCAAAGCCTAATGTAGACACAAATGGACTAGCCAGAGTCTAAGAGAGGGCTCTTCGGTTTGAGTCTCAAAAACGGCCGGGAAGAACTGCCAAACTAGCCAAAAAATATATCCACGTAGTACAGTGGGCAGTGTCTGCAACTCAATGTATATGAGTGAACCGCACTCAAACAGTGGCCAAGAACTGCTGCATGCAATAAAAGTGATTCTTGCGGGGATATCTGCTCTCAAGAGAGCTTAGTAGCACTAGGTGTGCTCACAACAAAATGCATCTGCCAACACGTCTATCCGCAAAGGAACTTCTGTCAAAATGATTGTTGACATCACCTGAAGAAGAGATTTTTTTGTAAACGGGCTGAATAGCCCCCTGTCACCTGCGTGTCGGTGTAGGTATGTGTCGATTTCTGTCGTCGGGTAGAAATATACTAGTCAAATAGCCGCCAAAGTTGTCGTAGTAAAAAATTATGCCATAGAGCATGATCGATGTTCTCGATGGTAGTGTCGGGTGTCACTTCTCTATGGTAGAGGCACCTCACCACTGCCAGTGGCGAGCACAGCTGTCGATCCTGGGGAAAATTCTTTCGCGTGAAATCGATGTCGGGTCGGATATCGAGAAATCCACCGCAATGTGTAAGGATGTCCAGCTGGTGCACTAGAAATGGTGTCGAGACTTCGAGGTCATTGAGAGTCTGAGTCGATGCCGAAAGATGAAAGCAATGTTGTCTTTCGTCGTCGGAATGGAAATGGCCAGCCGAATAGCCGTAGATACCTATGCTCAAAGCCAGTGTCGAGCCGTAGAGGCCAAGTTAGATTGGTGTCAAAAATCGATGCCGGGTCGCCAAAAACTTGAAGCCGAGAAGAAGGACAAAAATTGCCGAGAGGATCGACGAAATCGAGCCGATGCCGGGTGATGTCCGGGTTTACTCACCCGCACATGCACACGTCGATGTGTGTGCACGTGAGCGCATGCCAAAGAGTGCTTGCTATCTACCTCTCTCTCTCTCTCTCTCTCTCTCTATATATATATATATATATATATATATATCTCAAGCTCTCACTCACTCATGCTCGCACTCTCTCTCTCAAAAGCTCTCATGCCCGGGTATGTGTGAGCGGGGGTAGGAGCGGGAGATGTCATGGCTTTGATATTGTCTCGAGATGCTTCAATCTGGTTTCGGTGCAAGATCCACAAGCTCCTAAGCTTTGTAAGCTTCCATGGCTGCCGCCACCAATGCTCCGATACCAATTGTGGGGGGTTGTCGAGGTGGAGTGTGCAAGAGAGGAATTCATGCAAGAGAGGGGAGAAGAGGAAAGTAGAGAGTCAACCCTCTCACTTTATCTCCCTATATTGATTAGGGAAAAGTAAGAGTAAGGGTGGTTTTCCATGACCACCTGGCCTACATCTCAACACCTCTCTATAGCCACGCAAGGATACGCTAATCCTCACTCCTGCGAGAGTGGGTACAAGAACATGAAACCGTGTCCAAACTGACAAAACCTATCAAAATCTGTCAAAGTGAGAGTAAATACTCGATCACTATCAAAGTGGGAGTCCATCTCGACCACTAAACCATCAGAAAGCAAACTGCACATACACATAGACCATGGTGAGAATCTAGTAAAATCCGGCAAAATTTCCCCTGAAAACTAAGCCAAAACTCAAAAAACTCACCAAATATGCATGAAAATACACACTTGGTGTCTTAGTAGCAAAATTCACAAACGGCATACATAGTATGAAACTGCACAAGACCATGCAAAAACTACCCTCTAGTGCTCCACACAATTGTAAAATGCGCATAAAACCGCATCCGGATGTGTTAAGATCCGAAAGTCACATCGCAATGCATCTAAATACTGCTCTCTAAGAAGTATTTGACAACCAAAAGCTGCCAATGTCTCACTGAGATCAAGCTCTATCTCAGTTGAGGAACATAGCGCACATGGCACAGCATGGAAGGGATGCAAGGGTTGAGATATTAGGGTTTTGAGAGAGAGAGAGAGAGAGAGAGAGAGAGTTTTAATGGAGCTTCTTCTCACACTATATGTGTGAGCTCCTTATTGTTCTATATTATCAATAAGAAATAATAAGAATAGGGTTAGTGGGGCATTTGCTTCTTCAATCTTCATCACAAACAAAGCTTTTGGTTCACCCATGCCTTGAACTTGCTTATCTTTAGCTTTCCTTTGCTCTCTCTTCCATCTAAAACAATCCTTTTGTATATGACCTCGCTTATTTCAATGGTAACACTTTATGTCATCACAAGAATGAGATTTTCTTCTTCAATCTTCATCACAGACAAAGCTTTTGGTTCACCTTTGTTTTGAACTTTCTTACCTTTAGCTTTCCTTTGCTCTCTCTTCCATCTAAAACTATCCTTTTGTATATGACCTGGCTTATTGCAATGGTAACACTTTATGTCATGACAAGAATGAGATTTGCTTCTTGATTTTCCTCTATCTACAGATTCCTTTCTTGACTACGATGTACCACAAACATTAAGAGCAATAGAACCTTTCGCACTGTCATTGTTCTTTATGTTCATCTCTTCAGTCAACAAAGAACTAGCAATATTCTCCGTGGTTAGTTCATTCACTCTAAGACTGTTACTAACTGCCGTACAAAAAGTATCCCACCTTTCTGGCAAAGTGGTTAGCAAAAAAAGGATTGCTTCCATTGATGATCAGCCAAAGTACAAGGCTAGATTAATTGCCAAGGGTTTTAAGCAACAAAAGGGTGTTGATTTAGATGGAAGAGAGAGCAAAGGAAAGCTAAAGGTAAGCAAGTTCAAGACAAAGGTGAACCAAAAGCTTTGTCTGTGAAGATTGAAGATGCAAACGCAATGACATCACATAGAGATGTGTTGTTCTTATCATCTCTTGACTATGATGTTTTAGTTGCAAGTTCCACTACTACCTTTCAAAACTGGGTCAATGATTCTGGTGCATCATTTCCTGTTACTCCATGCAGAGAATGGTTTTCTACTTATGATGGTTCAAGGAAAGGTGTAGTCCATCTTGGAAACAATTATGCATGTGACATACTCGGCACTAGTGATGTACAATTGTGGTTTGCTAATGGTTGTCACTTCACTTTGAAGAACGTGAGACATGTTCCAAAGTTGGAAAAAATTTTGATTAGCATTGGACAACTTGATGATGAGGGTTATCATACCTCTTTTAAAGATGCTTCTTGGAAGTTGTCAAAGGGTTCTTTGATTGTGGCAAAGGGTTTCAAACATGGAACTCTTTACACTCTACATGTTGCTAGTGTTAAGAATAATGCTATATGTATAGCCAAGCAACCAAATACCTCTTTGTGGCATTGCCGGCTAGGTCATATGAGTGAAAAGGGAAATGAGAGCATTGTTTCGTTTGGGTTATTTACTGGGTCTTGATTATTCTACTTTAAAGGTGTGTGAGCATTGTTTGTATGGTAAGCAAACACAAACTCCTCACAAAGCAAGTGGCTATAGAAGAAGTGAGCGCTTAGAGTTGATACATAGTGACATTTGTGGTCCTATGCCTAGTCTCTCATTAGGGGGTGCTTCTTATTTTTCCAGATTCATCGATGACTATTCTCGCAAAGTTTGGGTTTATCCTCTTCAGTACAAGGATCAAGTCCTTGATGCATTCAAAAATTTTGTCTCATTAGCCAAGAAAGAAGGTCAACTGCTTACGCAACAACAATGGTGGGGAGTATGTTTCAAAGTCTTTTCAAGACTTTTGTGATTCAAAAGGAATCAAACATGAGTTGACTGCTCCTTACAATCCTCCACAAAATGGTGTTGCATTTAGGATGAATAGAACAACACTAGGGAAAGTCAGATATATGTTGTCTAATGCCAATCTACCCGAAGGGTTTTTGGCAGAAGTAGTTTCTACTACAGTTCATCTCATCAATGGGTCACCTAATCATGTGCTTGTTGAGCAAGTTCCAGACATGCTTTGGTCTAAGAAGGTTAATTCTTATAAACATCTTTGAGTTTTTGGTTGTGAAGCATGTTGCCGGGTTCCTAAGCATATGCATAGCAAGCTTGATCCTAAGTCAAGGAAATGTATATTCTTAGGTTATGGTGAGTCTAGTGAAATGGGATATTGCCTTTGGGATCCCGAAGCCAAAAAGATTTTTCGAAGTAATGATGTGTACTTCAATGAGTAGAAGATGCATAAGAAACCTATACCTACTGTTGAAGTTCAACATGTGGTGATTCAAGAGGATGGGATAGTGCATAACAGAGTACATAATGTACCTTCACAACAACTACCACAAGTGGAAAACCCTCCTATGTTAGAAGAAAGAGTGAAACAACCTAATGTGCGTGAGTTAAGGAGATATACTTGGGTATCTTGTCCTCTTGAACTCTTGACTATGTGATGTTGACATTTGTGGTGAGCCTTCATGCTATGATGAAGCTATGTCTATTGATGATAAGATTAAGTGGCAATTGGCTATGCAATCTGAGATAAACCCTTTGAATAAGAATGACACTTGGGACCTAATACCTTTGAAAGAGGGCATGAACGTTCTTCCTTGCTAATGGATCTGCAAAATGAAGATTGCTTCCATTGATGATCAGCCAAAGTATAAGGCTAAATTGGTTGCCAAGGGTTTTAAGCAACAAAAGGGTGTTGATTTTGATGAAATATTTTCACCATATGTGAAGATGACTACTCTTCACTTAGTGCTTGCATTGGTAGCCATTGAGGATATGGAACTTGTTCAAATGGATTTCAAAATGGCATTCTTACATGGGATCTTCATGAAGATGTTTATATGCAACAACCACAAGGGTTTGTTATTTAAGGCAAGGAAAAATGGTTTGCAAACTTAAAAAGGCTCTCTGGGACAAAACAAGGATCCCGTCAATGGTACAATATGTTTGATGCTTCTATGCGGTCTCAAGGTTTCAGAAGGAGTGACAAAGATCATTGCCTCTACACTAAAAGTCTATTGATGGTAGTCTTTTGATATTGATCTTGTATGTAGATGACATGCTTATCACCGGGAAAAGTACTAGTGAGATAGATGCATTGAAATCAAAGTTGCGTAAGAACTTTGACATGAAAGATTTAGGAGAAGCCAATCACTTTCTTGGTATGCGGATTGTCAGAGATAGGAGCAAGAAAGTCCTTTACTTATCTCAGATTGAGTACATTTCCAAGGTACTTCAACATTTTAATATGGAGAGGGGGAAGGTATCCAATAGCCCATTACCTCCATATGTAAAACTTAGCCAAATTGATTGTCCTTAATCAGAGGAGGAAAAGGCTGAAATGGCCAAAGTTCGTTACGCATCTGTTGTTGGTATCTTGATGTACTCCATGATTGCTACACGTCCAGACATTGCATTTGCAGTGGGAATAGTTAGCAGACACATGTCTAATCTTGGTAAGAAGCATTGGGAGGCAGTGAAAGGAGTGATGAGATATTTGAGCAGTACAAAGGAAAAATGCTTATGCTTTGGGAGCAAGGAGGCATGTGTAAAAGGATACACGGATGCTGATTAAGCAAGGAATGTGGACAATGGTCCATGAGTGGCTATGTTTTCACATTTTTTGGGGGTGAAATATCATGGAGATCTCGTTTTAAAGATTGCATTGCTCAATCAACCACTGAGGAAAAATATGTGGTCGCCTCTAAAGCTTGCAAAGAAGCTATTTGGCTTGCTCGTCTAGTGGGAGATTTGAGCATTAATGCTGAGATTCCGATGTTGCATTGTGACATCAAAGTGCTATTCAACTAGCATAAAATCTTGTGTTTTATGTGAAGACAAAGCACATTGAGATCAAGTATCATGTCATTCGAGAGATGCTTGAGGACAAGTGCATCGATCTTGTCAACATACACACACACATGACAACCCTATTGACCTTCTCACAAAGGGTTTACCTCTTGAACGTTTTGCATATTTTCTCCACATACTGGCACATTGGGCTTTAAGTGGGAGGTTGTTGGGGATAAAGGCCATTAGGCCAATACCATCATAGGCTAACCGCTCCACTACCCTAATCCCATTCTTTCTTATTGATAATATAGAATAATAAGGAGCTCACACATATAGTGTGAGAAGAAGCTCCACAAAAACTCTCTCTCTCTCTCTCTCTCTCTCTCTCTCTCTCTCTCTCTCTCTCTCTCTCTCTCTCAACCCTAATCTCTTAGCCCTTGAATCCCTTCCACGCTGCGCACTCATCAACAATAACGAAGAATTTTCTTGGATTTTTATCCCTTCCTTTTTATGTAACTTGAAAGTGAGACTACAACAAATATGAAAAAACCATTTTTGTGCTTCATGCAACAGGGGGTTTCCTCTCATCGGGAACTATTTTTTTATCATAAATCATGAATATACATGATTAAATTACACCATAATGAAAAAAAGAAGGATGACCTAAGAGGTAATGAGCACCATGGGGGGCCTTTCTTATTGTGCTACTTATGTGCAGCCAAAACCCGTTCGTTGTGTGTGTGTGTGTGTGTTTATTATAAAAATCCCCTTTGATATACAACCTGTATAATTAAATTAGACTAAATACCAATACAATAAAATAATCTTGATATATGTATCAACATTTTCATTCGTAACAGTGATCAAAAGTACGTCATTTTGATACAAAAGTTGTGGCAATGAATCCTCTACAGAGTAAGATTGAAGTTTATACCTGCCACCATTCAACAATACAGATGTATTAGAACACACCTAAACATTGTGGGTAGATAGGTACAAGGCAACATCAGCCGCTTGTTATCGTTGTGAATCCCATAAAACATCCACCACACACTCAATTGTTAGTACAACATTATTTATTCAGGGTAATGTACAATAGTTTTGGCTTTTCGGGCAAGAAAAGGTCTAGGCCTAGACAAGGTTATGTCATTTATATCGTGAATAACTACCAAGAGGTTTGGTTCCTGCTTGTTACGTTCTAAAAATATTTTCTCATTCATAATTGCCATCCTAACAGGATCAGTACACACACGCATTCTAGTAGTATTTTTGTAATTGCATTCCATTCCCTTAGCTTGAACCTCAAATATATACCTATTTATGATATATTGGCAAAAAATGGAAAGTGTAACATCAAAAGCAATTTAATTAAAAACTAGTCCCAGTTACCATACCACAACGAGTATGTCAACGCTATTTCAGTTTTGGGTGAGAAGTGATACCATTTTTTTATGTGTGCTAAACAATTAGTTATAATATCCATCACAACAGCATGGTAAAAGAATTTTCTTTTTTATGAGATTCAAAGAAATCCTCTTGATAAAGAGACATATAATCAGTATGCAAAAAAGACCAGAATTCATAAGTCATCTACTGCCATATACATTTTAATATGAATCAACATATACCATCCAAAAAATGCTAGTATCATAACGACAAAATTCTTGTAAAGTTATTGTCAGAACAAATCCTGTACCATGCCAAAAATCTAAAAATTTTGCCAGTGTTTTGTTTATTTTTTGAGCCTATTTTCAAAAGAAATCATATATCAACATTATGCCCATCATGTACACCCGGGGGATTCACCATGGAAAACTTACCGCACCACGTAAGTGCAGGGGAGGGGGGGTTTTCTAGAAGTTTCATAAGCGTATAAGTTAGGGGCACGCCCCCAATAATCTATCTCCCAAGCTTAAAAATAAGGGAGGGGGTATCATATTTTGGGGGGGGAAGGGGGGGGGGGGGGGGGGGGGGGGGGGATGAAAGGAAGTTCTTGTGTTTCAAAATCATGGATTCCCAAAAGAGTCTTCCCTCAAACTTGTGAGTCAATAGCTACAACGATACATGCAAGAACTAACAATGCTTTGTATCAATTGCTTGTTTTGTGATTATAGTTTATTTCTTGCGGGATGAAAGCTATAAAGAGCTTCTATAGATGCAAATTTACACGGAGAACCTAACACAACTTTATAACCATGTTTCGTGAGTAATTTAGATGGGTCCAAATTGGATGAGTAGTTAGAGTGCAGAGTGAACGAGCACATAGTTTGAAAGTCAAACTAAGACACATTGAGAGTACATATAGTTATCAACAAAAGTGGTTCCTTTGTACATTGCCAATCACTATGCTACACACTCTTTGACTAGTTTTATACAGTTAGATCATGTGAGATCTAAATTTTATATGTAAGATAGGTGTATGATAGTTTTCAAAATTGATTATCGTATAAGCGTAGAAAGGGGGGTCATATTCCCTAATATGAGTCGTATATAGGGGTTTTATCAAAGTTGCCCGCTCGCAGGTGGCGTCCAATTTTGTACATAGAATGAATCCCCCGGGCATGTACACTGTTCGATTTGACCAAGACATCATTTTACTGACCCATCAAGTACCATTCAGTAGGTTCTTTATTTATCCCTGATTATACCATGTTCGGAGTTTAAAGGTACTAAAATTATGCCAAAGATAACACGCTATTATGTTACCCACAATAGTTGTATTATGCTCTCAAACGACATTATTTACCTAATCCTTAGATTAACGCAATACAGCATTACAATTCTACCATGTGTTTGTGTTAGAAACAAATAGTGAGCAGTTCTTAGAAAAAAACCAGTATAATTGATCACAATGAGGAAAAAATAGCACAAGTTTACTTAAGCATTGAATCTAAATAATCCCAGTAGGTATGACAACCTACCATATTAGTTGACACCATATGTTAATACAAAGTAGGATGCAATAGAGCCTTTTGTTGCTAAATCAGCAGGGGGACTACGTCTTCCCAAGAGACAAGGATCGCAAGTAGACGGAAAACCTTGAGACTGCTGGTGTATATATGAGTGTGAGTGAGTGTGTGTACTCTAGCTATTGATTAGGAGTACTCTCGTTGCCACAACCGACATACAGAACGGCAGAGTTCTATCCTATAGCAAAGGTAAGCTTGCACCTGTGTGCATGTACACAGGTAGCAGTGTGCACAAACCTGCATATGCATGCCATTATATACCATAAAACCGGGTGCAGTGTCAGGCACAGTACCAGCAAGGTAGTGATTATACCGTAAATGGGTATTAGGTAAGGTATCCAAAAATAGCATTATGTAGTTAGAGCCCTACTATACATAGTAAGCCAATCACCATAGTATCACACCACCACTGTCATGTGCTAGGCCAAATATGGGACTTCCAAAAAGTAGAAGGTTTTTTCTTATAAAAAACATTACAATATTGGGCACACTCAAAGCACCTAGAAGATAAATCAATAAATGCTAAAGTTGTGTTTGATGCATTGTAAATAATTGGATGAACTTGAGATATGCACACTTTTTCGGCCATTCGTTTAGGTTTGTTATTATGTGTATGAATAAAATTTACATGGTCACCTGGTAATACATCTTTTTTCCAACATGTGGATGTATCAAAGTTCCCAATAAATGGGTGAATGAGTTTGATTGTGGTACTTAAGTCAAGTTAAGTGTGACGTAGTATGGGTGTCCAAAGTGGGTTTGACATTGATAATATCAAGTGGGTATATAGAAAAGGGGTCCTCTGCTGATAGAGGTCTGTTATGGTTTGAGCAATCTAAAACATTGATAATATCAAGTGGGTAGATAGAAAAGGGGTCCTCTGCTAATAGAGGTCTGTTATGGTTTAAGCAATCTAAAACATATTGATTGTTAATGAATAGGAGATCGTCTATGTACCTCCATGAGTAAAAAAATGCTTGTAACATGTCATTATTTTGGATTCTTGACAATTTGCAGATATAGTATAACTCAAACCATGCTAAGTATAGATTACACCAAGCATAACCCATTGGGATCCCTTGTTTCTAACAAAAAATGCAATTTCCCAGTTTTGATACACAGTTATCTAATAAAAAATGGTTCAAAGTGATAAACAATTCAAAGGAAAATGTAATCTCCTTGTGTTTTTTGGTGAGAATGATGTTTTTGCGAGATTTTTTAAAACCTTTATAGCCCATTTTGCTGAATAATTTTATTGTATGTTGCAACGTGTAAACTAACCCATTATTACCATAATGTGGTATTGCCTCATAGCATGATTTAATATCGAATGTGTATGCCACAAAAACTTTATCTGGAATATTTATCAAAAAAACATATTGATTATTGATAATCCAATAACTATTAGTAATAATTTTTTAGAAGGTTTTTAGTTTAGTATGAAAACCTTTAGTGTGTTCACCCAAGCCAATGTTTAATGCCTTGAGAATTGTTGCCATAAGGTTAGTCAATGTGGAGAATATACAGTCATGTGCATTGGTTATCCATCTAAATTCCTGCTTGTGAATTTTGTAATTACCCATAAGATATGGAAGACTATGTTTAGACGATAATAATAATTCATTCATCGAGAAAAATTGTAGGATATCTGCGATGACTTCACTCTCAGATTTGTGACAGCTCTAAAATTCATCAGATGAAATTCTTTTATTTGCCGCTAGACGAGCTAATTTTTTACAAATAAATATAGGGGTTTGGGATGACTTATCCAAACCACAAATAAAAAGGTGCTCAAGTAAAGAATCAATTTCATTCATTAGATCTGGGTCCTTAAACCAAGGTAATTGATTAACCCTATGAAAAGAGAAATTGACTTTAAAAGCTTTATTAATTTTTTGAGAGATAATATTATGGTACATAATAGAGTCATTTATACCCAAAATATTACATATTTTTGTCCAACCAACAATTAACTCTTTTGTAGCTTTGATAGGGTCTAAGGGGACCATAGGAATATGGATTAGCCCTTTACAAAAGAAGTCTTCAAGCATGAAATGTCTGCCAATACTAGTGCCGGTCGTAAGAACATGTATACCAAAAGGTTCCACATTTTTACGGAACTTAGCAAACCTATTAAGTGTCATACATTTACATCCTGGTGACAAGTCAAATGGGATAGAGAATGTATTAAAAGATTTATATAAAAAGTTGTTTAAATTTATAGTGTTTTTCCAGTCAAACTTTATGTTAAAATATGTTAAGGTTCTAGGTATGCTACACGAATTCAAGACTTCTTCGTAAAATATAGAAGGCTCTATAAAATCCAAAAATTTATTACAAAAACCAAATGTACGAATCTTCCTTTTGATTTATTTGTTCTAGTCATTTGTTTAAGTGAATTAGCTTTTGTCAGAATAGTCCGAACCTGATGTTCATTTGAGAAGAATTCCAAAGCTTTTGATGTATCACCAATATCTTCAGCACCACAAAATTGTCGAGGTTTCTTATGTGCAGTAGAAGAAGAACTGCCCGGTGTATGCAAGATCTTCTTCATGGTTTCTTTGCCTTTCAAAGGTCTAAGGATATTTTCGATGGTATTGGCTATAGGTGTGTTGGCAAGTCTGGGTAGTAACAGATTACCTGGGGAATATAGGATGAGCCCATGAGTAGCTTCAAGCATATGTTCAAAAAGTGATAATAGACCAGAATAGCATGATGTATTTCAAGAGTTAAAGTAGCTAACCATGCAATAAATGCATATACTTGTGTAGGTCCACAGTTGAAGGGAAAAAACTAAGGTAGATTTTGAAACACATACCATAGTAAGTGAACTAACCATAGTATAGACGCGTTGCAAGATGAACCAGGGTCTAGTTTTTTGTAGGTACATTTGACAAAAGGTCTATATGTATTCCAACAATTTTTGAGAAACTTCTTTGTGTCTTTTACCCGATCTACAAGTGATAAGCCTTTTGTTCTTGCTACTAGAGATGAGTTAGAGCACTTGTTAGAGTCAACACGAGCTAAAGAAATATTGAAGTTCAAAGGAGAGATCAAAGGATAAGAGATGTTTAGCTTGTAATGCTCTGCTTTTACAGTGTTCCACAACTTCAACTCGAATACTACACAAAAGGGCCAAAGAACTGATCACAAAAGGTGCACAGTGGTTGATAAGCTCAAAACTCCAAAGTTGATTGTCTAGTCGAATAGAATCCAACTCCACTTGTCTAGGGGGGAATAAGAGGAACAACGCCAGAGAAGATATGTGAATTAGATTTTTTCGGTTTAGATAAAGATGGAGTGCCAGCAAGAGCTGAGAAGGCTTCTTGCTCTTGTGGATCAAGGAGATCAAAGTCTAAAAGAGGGTTGATCACATTTTCAGCTTGTCTTATTTCTAAAGGCAAGATAGGTATGTTATAAATAAATATAATTTTTTTACAATAGTACGAAGGGATGAGAAATAAAAGTCCAAGTCAGAACTATCTTGAGTATGAATGAAAGGAACATTAAGTAGAAAATTCTCAAATAGAGAGAGAAGGTTAGAAGGGTCTTTCCTAGAAGAAGCAAGAAGAGAAATACAATCATTAACAGAGGCAATGTTTAGAATAGATAAGGAACCACTAGCTA
This sequence comes from Adiantum capillus-veneris, assembly GCF_014529385.1. Taxonomy (NCBI): domain Eukaryota; kingdom Viridiplantae; phylum Streptophyta; class Polypodiopsida; order Polypodiales; family Pteridaceae; genus Adiantum; species Adiantum capillus-veneris. The sequence continues at coordinate 51,748,362 of NC_140955.1, read as the reverse complement.
TAGCCTCCGATTCAAAGTCTAGAAGACGTTTATGAAACTTAGGTGCCTTCAAACACGAGAGAACACATTGTGTGGTTGTAGGTGGAATAGGTATCCTCTGATTGCTGGTATAACCCAGTTTGGTTATGGAGGAGATCCATTCTACCTACTAAGAATAAATATTTATTAGTATTTCGGACATCATTTGGATATTAGTATAATTTAATTATATAGGATCACTCGACCAAGAGTGATCAGGGAAACATATGGTGTGTGTGTTTATTATAAAAATCCCATTTGATATACAAATTGTATAATTAAATTAGACTAAACACCAATACAATAAAACAATATTGATATATGTATCAATGTTTTCATTCATAATAGTGATCAAAAGTACATCATTTTGATACAAAGGTTGTGGTGATGAATCCTCTACAAAGTAAGACTGAAGTTTATACTTGCCACCATCCAACAATACATATGTATTATAACACACCTAAACATTGTCGGTAGATAGGTACAAGGCAACATCAGCCGCTTGTTATCGCTGTCAATCCCATAAAACATCCACCGCACACTCAATTGTTAGTTCAACATTATTTATTAAGGGTAATGTACAATTTTGGCTTTTCGGGCAAGAAAAGGTCTAGGCCTAGACAAGGTTATGTAATTTGTATCGTGAATAACTACCAAGGGGTTTGGTTCCTTCTTGTTACGATCTAAAAATATTATAACACACCTAAACATTGTCGGTAGTTAGGTACAAGGCAACATCAGCCGCTTGTTATCGCTGTCAATCCCATAAAACATCCACCGCACACTCAATTGTTAGTTCAACATTATGTATTAAGGGTAATGTACAATAGTTTTGGCTTTTCGGGCAAGAAAAGGTCTAGGCCTAGACAAGGTTATGTAATTTGTATCGTGAATAACTACCAAGGGGTTTGGTTCCTTCTTGTTACGATCTAAAATATTTTCTCATTGATAATTTCCATCCTGACGGGATCAGTACACACACGCATTCTAGCAGTATTTCTGTAATTGCAGTCCATGCCCTTAGCTTGAACCTAAAATACATACCTATTTATGAGATATTGGTAACAAATGGAAAGTGTAACATTAAAATCAGTTTAATTAAAAAAACTATTCCCAGTTACCATACCACAACGAGTATGTCAATGCTATTTGAGTTTTGGGTGAGAAGAGATATCATTTTTTTATGTGTGCTAAACAATTAGTTATAATACCCATCACAACGGCATGGTAAAATATTTTATTTTTTTTATGAGATCAAAGAAATTTGCATATGCATGCCATTATATACCATAAAATCGGGTGCCGTGCTGGGCGCAGTGCCAGCGAGGTAGTGATTATACCGCAAATGGGTTTTAGGTAAGGTATCCAAAAATAACATTATGTAGTTAGAGCCCTACTATACATAGTAATCTAATCACCATAGTATCACACCACCACCGCCATGTGCTAGGCCATATATGGGACATCCAAAAAACAAAAGGTTTTTTTATATAAAAAACATTACAATATGGGGCACACTCAAAGTATTTAGAAGAAAAAAGGGGGGATCTCCGATTTAGGGTTAAGCTTGCAATTTCAACCATAGCGTTTCCTTCACCCAAGCCGGGTGAAAATCAGGTTCACATGCTGTCCGAGGGAAAACTGGTGGCCAAAGTACCTCTTGACATAGGTTTCTTCTGCATAAACCATCATGTACAATCATAATCATGAATTAAGATCAAGACACATCTTGGAAATAGTGTCAGCCTGAATATTTAAGCTTGAGTATTCCGGCACAATGTTTATTTTTTTTCAAATGTTCACATGATTTTATGGTACTTCGTGAGTTTAGGTATTTATGGAGCATGTGTATAATTTGATACTATTCATGTGATCCATCCAGATCATCCCATGCTATTATGAGTGTGTGTGTGTGTGTGTGTGTGTGTGTGTGTGTGTGTGTGTGTGTGTGTGTGTGTGTGTGTGTGTGTGTGTGTGTGTGATGAGTTGTATAATAAGACACCTTAGTTGCACGATTTTAACTGAGACAATGTTAGTTAAAAGAAGCTGCTAAAGGCACAAGCCTTACAAGGCACATCAAAGATAAATACGGAGAAGCAGTGAAGATTTTTCACATTTTCCCAAAATGGCCCTATATTGTAATTTTTTGATTTAATTCAAGCCATGGTAATATTTGTAACTTGTTACGTGCTCAATGAGAGTTCCAAGTTGTAAAGAATAGGTCAGCTAGTGTGTCTAGGTTGCAGATTCAGTAAGTTGTGGAGCCCTAGAGGCCTTGGGCCCAAACATTTCATATTTTTACCCTAGGTATATAAGGCATTGTGTAAATGGAATTAGCGTTCTGAGCCTCATTTGTTGAGACCGCTCTTTAGTGAGAGCTCATGAGGTGTGTGGCTATGGAATCCTTGAGCTTCTCCTTACTCATGTGACTTCATTAACACTAATCAATTCTTAATTCTCTTTCACTATGCCTCTCTCATACTCTCTTGTGATTGCTAATGGTGCTTTGATTAGCTAGATCTTCACTAATTAGTGGTTAGTCCCTCTCTAATCTTGTGTGATTTCATGTATTATTTGTGTGTGCATGTAGGTTTGATTGGAGTGTGGATGCTCAATAGATCTATGTGTGTGCACTTATGGTTAGTGTGTTGCATGATGGGATTAGTGATGTGTGCATAATTGCAATCATTAGTGTGTGTGATTGGATTGATTTGAGGTGAAGAGAGGTGGATGTGGAGATTGCGGACTTTGTGGCTTACCTCCTCCATACGCCAAAAAGCTCATTTCATAGAGTCTCCATTCGTGTTGCCATGATTATCTCCCTAATCAGTAAGTGTTTCCATGCCCTAGCCAGGTATCTCATCTCTCTGGATTGACAATTATTGTTGGAGCTATGCTACAATGGTACCCCCAACATTTGGCATCATTATTGGGGATCAATGGCCTATGCTAGTGTAATTATAACATAATCGGATTGGTTTCCTCACTAATTTTGTATTCAGTTTCCCCTAATTTGATACCAAACTTGCTAATTGTGTGCCTACACACTCTAATTTCACACTAATCCTTTGCTAATTTCACTAATTTTTGCTAACTTACACACTACTTTTTTACTAATTGGACTAACATTTTGTGCTTATGCTTTGATATTTCCCTGATTAGAGGCTTGGATTGCATTCAAATAATGCCGGTTTGTGCTAAATTCTAATCACTTACTGATTTATTGATTTTTAAATGCAAGATAAGGGCTTTGGAGCATCGATAAAATTAGCCTACACATTGCATAATTGGCAAGTGGATGGTGCCATTGGATTCAACATTTGTGTGGTATGCCTAGACATTATCAAATTGATGATTTTGAGCTTTTGATTTTGCACATTTGCATGCCGTCGTAATGCCAAAATTTTTCTAAATTGGTGGTTTCATGTGCTAACTGCATTGTTGATTTGCTATTGCATGCTTGAATGGTCAATTGCAAGTGTGTGCACTAAAGTCAAGTATGTGTGCACTCTACTTGAGTGTGTGCACGCCTAATTTTATGTGTGTGTGCACTATTTAGCCCTTGTGTATGCATTAAAAAATCATAATTGGCAATTGAATTGATGTTCTAATTGAGTTTTGATTTGGCTACACCATTCCTCTATGTGTGAAAAATTCTATTAAAAAAAGGGTATTTTTTGGATAATGTTTGTAATTTTTTGGTAATTTTTTAACTACTTTTTGCATTAAATTCCAATTGATTTTGCATTGTATGGCACATATAATTCCTATGCACGCTACATAGACCAAGAAGGGAAAGTGCACAAAAAGAGCTCATGAATGTTTGATAGGCTTACTTACCAGCTCATAGAATTGTGCCCAGTGATAGATTAGGAAGGATGGTTCATTTCAGAGGAAAGAATCTATTATAGCCCATCCTCCCTAGAACTGAATGATATTACCCAAATAAACCCAAAATTCTATTTAGAGCCAAGCTCTCATCCATTGGAAATCAAGCTTCAACATTGTGACCAGACCAGTATATACTTTGACCAAAATTGACGTAGATATAAACAAGAGTCTATAACCTACTACGAGGACTTGGGTCCTAAAACCACATAAGCTTATATCATAGGAAACCCACGAGATAGATAATATCAAGGCAAAGATAATGCTATCTAGAGTTTGACTTGGGGAACCATTTGTCATGTTTTACAAAGGTACAAAGGAGACTATGAAAAAGGTTTGCAGATGCAAAACATCTACACTGCTACACATAGAATGCCTTCACAGTCTCAAAAGGTGCAATCATACGAGATCCAAACAGTCTTGAGCTCTTATAAAAATGGAGAAAGCTTTATTGATCACCGTAGAAAGGAGGGAGCTACAAACCCAACAAACTCATCCCTTGTACCAAGAAATACGACACCAGTTAGAAGCCCTAGAACTTCTAACCATACCCCTTCAAAGGGGAAACCATTGAAAGATCATATGGTTATTGGAAGTTCCCAGTTGACCTAGATTTCGTCAAAATCTATTGACATATGCTTCTATGAAGATCATTAAGGAAAAAAGTTTCGATTGACTTCCATAAGTCAAAGTCAAAAGCAGACGAACCCAATAGTGTTTAAGCAATTGCATGTGACCAAACTCACATATGCATATCAAGATGCAGATGGTAATGAATATCAACAATTCATGACCTTGTACAGACCCATACAGAGGGTAATCCTGAAGTCAAAGACTATTTCAAGATGATACAAAAACTCAAGTTTCTAGAATAGGTGACACATGGGTCAAAATCAATGGAATCTAAAGCTTAGAAGGCTACACAAAGGTCACCACCAAAATCTCCTCCGAAGAGATAGATTTTTCCAAAAAGTAAAGTGGATCTTTTAAAATCAAAAGTTCCTCAGATGCAAGCAGATAATGCTCAACAATTGCAAGAAAAAGGTTCAGTAGCACAACAAAATGAGCCAACATCAATTGAAGCACATGGTCAAAGCAAAGAAGATGTAGAAAGAGTTCAATTGAGGGACGCTACCACAACAAAACCAGTCAGTACATAAAAAGATCTTAAGAAGATAAAGTGCAACATTACTAGTGAGCATGAAGAAAAGATGTCAAGCAAAGTAAAGCTACATTTTCAGCTAGACAAGAACCTCATTTGTTTTCACACTTGGAAAAAATATGGCTAACCGGCAGCTGGAAGATGCTCCTGAGTTCATTAGCATATCAAGAAACAAACAAGAAAAAAGAAAAGATGTGGTCAACCACAGCTGGAAGATGCTCCTAAATTCATTAGCATATCAAAAAATAAACGAGCAGAATGTTGGGGAATCATTTTCACCGCCATTTAGATAGGTTCAATGACTTTCATTGCTCAATTTCAAGTGATGATAGTAAAAGATGTAACCGATAACATCAGATTGGGAATGCAACTAGCCCAAAAGGTATATACAAAGTGCAAACAAGATGTAGTCTTCAAAGACAGCCAAGAATGAAGACCAAGAATGGTCACCCACGGAAGACAGCACAAAGTCCTCGAGTACAGTTAAAATGGAGACTGATACCAAAACAGAGTTCATTGAAGATGACTCATCTCCAACCAAGAAAACCTTAGAAGAGCTTAAAGAAGATCAAGCAATAGCAAGTGAAGATCAAATAGAGCAAACAACAACCAAGGAAGCTATTGAGCTGAGAATTCCATTAAAGCCAAAAGTAAAGAAGATTGAGATTGCAGACAACCAAGAAGCAATATGAAGTCCAGAGATCTATCAGACATTGTCAGTTCAGTCAACATATGTAAGTCCTAGTCAAAAACAAAGTCTCAAGTCACCTTCCATAGAGACCAAGCTAGATCAGGCACAAGACTATTGCAAAAGCAAGACAAAAATCTTCGAGAGAACCACCAATGAGAATAACTATAGTCCTCAGTAGTGCAAATGGATCTAGTGTCAGATGCAATGCTCTACTAGATAAAGAAACAAAGTGCAATATGGTTGCAGACAACATCCAAAGCATTCTAGAGATTACTCCATGCAATTAGGATAGCAAAGCAATACTAGGTAAGGCTACAAGTCAAGAAGAAATGGTTGTTATTCTTAGCATCCAGAAGCATGAAGAGCAGGTAAAGTTTCAAATAAAGCCTTCAAATGACATGCTTATAGATCTCATCCCTAGACATCAATGGTTAGACCAAACAAGGCCTACAGAGAAGATACAATGCTATTACTCTCCTGTCCAAGCGGTACCAAGCAACAATTATAAATACCGTTAATGTTGGATTCAGAGTCGCAAAAGTCACAAGAATCAACAACAAACCTTGCAAACAAAGGTAAAGTTAACGTGGACCTTCAACCACCTAGCACAAAGGGTGTGACATTATATGTCTCAACATCAAAGAACCCTCATGGATCAACTTCTTCAAGCAAATCAAGCTTTAGAAACTCCTAGTCAATTTTTGAACCAAACAAAACCTCTAGGGAGACGCCCAAAAAAGCAAAGGTATATCAGCCCAAGTACTCAAGAAAGCAAATGAAAGTCAAGGAAGTGTTTGTCCTGAGCAGTCAAGTAAAATTCAATAATCTGATGTGGATTGAGGAGGAAAACTCAACACGAAAAGACAAACACATGGGATGGATAGCATCACAATGGAGTTTAAAAGAATAAGAGTACTATAGAGGTAATAGACACATATGGGTACCAAAACCACAGGTCAAGGCATATGAAGTGCAATCAAGACCCTCCCATAGTAGAAGGTCAAATGGATATCAACCTCAACAATATCCCAGGGTACCTAAGAAGCATTTAAATAGCAGAACAACACCGAATGCTGCTAAATTCAACCACAACTCTCAAGAGGATACAAAACAGAGATGGACTTCAAAAAATCTTCCTCTTGGACAAGGATTCTACCTCGATTCTACACAGGGTATACAAAGATTTGGCTACCAGTCAACCAAAGACTAACTGCAACTACAACAAAACTGCATGAAGATCTTAAGAGTTCAACAAGACCTAGTGCTTGGCAAAGTCCTCAAGGAAGCTACAAAGGTCATAAAGAGACTTAGTTTCCTAAGTCTTCCAATACTTCAAGTCAAAATCGAGATGCTAACACTCAACAAAGGCCTACACCAACATCAAAGTCTCCTTACAACATGCCTAATTGGACAAACAAACTGACAATGGAGTCTTCACATTCAAAGAAGGATGACCCAACCAATGTGGATGCAAATTTAAATATTAAATAGGTATGGCAAAAGATACCTTCAATGCCAACTTGCTCCTTCAATAATCTTTTTTTTTTAAAGGATTTGAGCTTACTTTTACCAGAAGAAATGTTTGTAGTAAGATTGAGAATGTAAAAAATCAAGTCTCCAGGGTGCAAAAAACACTTTTTGGCATAGTCAGAGTCGGGCTGTTAAGCCACAAAATGAGCAAATAATTAGTCCAAAAGCTTCAAGTTGTATAAACTATGTGCTAAGAGTCTGTATATGTTAGGCTTACGGTCAAGCTAGAAGAGTTGAGAATATCTAAGTCGTGTCGCTCATGCTGGATGAGATGACTATAAGAGTCGAAGTCTATTAACTTAATCATGGTGGAGTGACGTAGAGTCGAACACTCATGCATAGTGCACAATAAGATGAGAGCACATATCCTCGACAACAAAAACCCTTCTTAAAGGGGTGCTAGGTTGTAAAGCCCCATCATATGCTTTTATAGCTACACCTTCTTTTTAAAGAGCCCCTCAAAAATATTTCTTGCACAACATATTGTTTTCAATGCATTTTTGTGTATTCAAATAGGATGTCCTATCATTAGACATATGTGTTAGACACTCTTTTTTTTTTGCTTTCACCTATGCACCTTAACTCGACTACAACAGGCAATCCAAATTTCCATCATGCTACCCTATATATTTGATGCCCTCTTATTTTCATATTCATCAGCAAATAATCCCTTTAGTACTTTGTCAATATTTCCCGTGCTAATAAGTACTCCAATAATGCGCGTACCCCAAAAGGCACTTTTTCCACTGGGTTTTTTTCCTTTGGTCATCTAGGTATTAGACCCTGATTTAAATCCTCATATTCTTATTAATAAACAGAGGACTCACCATTATGCTGCTACAATGGACAAATGCGACATCATCTCTCACACCAGAGACAAACTTGGACCAATGAAGATGCTACAGCAGAATGAACTTCATCAACAAATTTATCTTCAATTGAAGCAAATAAAGCCCATCAACAACCAATCAATAACCTCCTAGCCTCCACGGACACATTTCAACAGTGCCCAAGGACGGGTACTAAAATCGGATGGAGGGAATGTTAACTGAGCCAATGTCAGTTAATAGAATGTGGGAAGGCACTATGAGTGTGCAAATGCAATGCGTGTGTGGAGAGCGAGAAGGGGGGAGAGAGAGAGAGAGAGAGAGAGAGAGAGAGAGAGAGAGAGAGAGAGAGAGAGAGAGAGAGAGAGAGAGAGAGAGAGAGAGCATGACACAGGGATGTGGGGTGGAGCTCTCAAATCTCACTGTATGAGCACAATGTGAGAATGAGAGAGAGCTCCTTATTCTTTGTATGTATAAAGAACAAGGAGATATATGTGGGCGGGATTGTGAGTGCGTACATGCGGTGCGTGTGCAGAGAGCGAGAAGGGGGGGGGGGAGAGAGAGAGAGAGAGAGAGAGAGAGAGAGAGAGAGAGAGAGAGAGAGAGAGAGAGAGAGAGAGAGAGCACGACACAAGGATGTGGGGTGGAGCTTCCAAACCTCACTGTATGAGCACAATGTGAGAATGAGTGAGAGCTCCTTATTCTTTGTATGTATAAAGAATAAGAGGATAAATATGGGTGGTCGGACACTGACCGGTGGTCATGGGCAAAGCACGCTGAGGCACACCGCCTTTACCTAACATTCTCCCACTAAAGGCTGTGTGCCAATAAGTGGCGAGAAGACTAGCCTACAACTAGTATCTACAAGAGGTGAGAGAAGTCAGCTCTCAACCTATGCCCACTAGCTCACTCTAAACACGTGAGTGCATGTGTAACCACTCTAGTGTAGATACAACATGCATACCACTAGGACTAGATCCACGATGACACTCCTAATGTCCTGGTACATAACATACATCTTGTAGCAGAAGCAATGCATCGCTAGGTAAAAACATGAATACATCTCCAACACCCTATATGTCATATATTGAACCATCAGCAAACTATACACAACCAAAACTCCCACTAGAGAAAGAGAAAAACAAATCACGACATGGCATCACGTGAAAAACTACATTCAGCTCGTCTAGTAGAAAACGCGTAGACAATGTGCTATCCCAAGACACAAAGTAGTCTGAAGGCAAGCTAGACTCAAAAGTGACATGCCCGTCACATGCATACTCTCTAGCATATGTCCTCATAGTAGCACCAGGCATCTGCTTCTTCCGCTGCCTCATACGCTTGAAGCAATGATGCCTAATATGCCCATCGTGGCCGCAATGCCAACATGTCTGTCATCGCAATCGTGAGCAAGAACCACCTCTAACCTGAAGTGTCTCCATATCCATGCCAAAACTATGGCAAACAATGCTCGAGATCACAAGACTCTCCCACCCGAGAGCAAACCACTATCTCAAGCAAAGAAGGTGAGAAAACAATCAAGCTCACTAGCCTCTGCAATAGGCATACATATCTGGCAAAATTTCGGTAGAGTCTCCCATGTAACTGGAGCAAAAAACTCAACAGTAAATCACAATGGAGACAACAACAAATGCCCAAATGGCCAATCCGGGAATGTACTCGTTCGGAATCACCTCACAAAGTCATATACAAAGCCAAACCGCTCTAGCCGGAGTATCACTCAACCGGGCCACAAAAGACATATATATGTGAATGAAAAACTGCTACCAAAATGTGTCAATGAATAAACAATGTGCCAGAAAATCGTAGCATACACAACCTGTGTAAAAGTGAGAGTCAAAAATCAACCACTATCAAGAGTAACAAGAATTGTACTTGTAGAGTAACACAAGCTCATGTATGGCTGAAAAATATGGTTGCAAATCATCCCCAAGTTCAGCTCTCAAATAGCTGAAGAAACAGGGCACAACAGTGCTGCAAATTAGCTTACAATGGAGCCATACATAGGCACCTGCAAAGAGAGTACAATGGCTGAAAAATTCAGCTCACAAATGATCCTCAAACCTGTCTGTAAACTTGTCAATGTGAGAGCTAAGCTCGATCACAAACTATGGCAAGAATCTAGGAAAATCCAACAGAGTTTTCCCTATAAAGTGAGCAAAAACTCAAGTACAATCTCTACCTCAACCATAACACTACTCAATGCCAATGAGTAGAATGCCAAAATGGCTCCACATTTTCACATACAATGGTAATCCGCACTCAAAGTACATCAACACAGTGACCGCGCATTAGCAAGTTCCAAAAGAGTTGCAATCCGAAAACTTTATCAATGCGAAAACAATGCTCTCAAGAAAGCTCACTAGCACTTGAAAGTGCTTGCCAAAATGCATGTACAATGGGCATCGTGTCAAGACAAGGATCCTAAGGAGCAAGGCTCAACCTAGGGGGTCAAGGACCTAAACCAGGGGCTCGGACTGGACCAGTGTGGACTAGGGATTCATATTGTGGCTAGGGCTAGGAGCCGGCCTATATTTAGGGTGGTAGGACGGTGGATCCGGCATCTCAATCTCCTAGGCCTTTCATTGGTATCAGAGCTCAAGGGAGAGGAGATCCATGTAGGAGGGAAGGAGAAGGGTCGAGTTTCTTTGCATGGCTTTGCATGCTCTCTCTCTCTCTCTCTCTCTCTCTCTCTCTCTCTCTCTCTCTCTCTCTCTCTCTCTCTCTCTCTCTCTCTCTCTCTCTCTGTCTCTCGTCGATAGAGCATCTTTTGGGCAAGACCCCTTGAGTTGAGGACGAAAGGCAAGAAAGCTTGAAACAAAGTGTGGGTACCATACCTTGCAGACCAATGGAGCATCGGCGATCTTCACCAAACAAGGCGACATTGGAACCAAAAGGTTGCGCATGGGGATGTTGAACGACTTTCGCTTCTGCAGATATGGCCAAAACAGGGTGTAGCGAGCGGTGCAAGATCTCTTTCCCTCTCTGTGCTGTCTGCAAGAAACTGAGCCAGTGCTAAGTCTGTTTTCCCACTTTTGGTGAAAAAGGGGCGCCCAATTATTTGATCAACCTCCTCTGCTAGGAGGTAAATCCCATGCTCGATTCCGACTTGTGGGCGTTTATGAACGTAAAGTCCATGCTATGAACCTCAACTCCGGCTCTTGGGGCGATTATCCAAGGCGTGCAGAAATCAAAATTTCTTATGCCCATGCAAATTGTTTGCAATTTCTGAAACTACACAACTTCGACAACATGGTGGTGGTCGGAAAGAGCCATGGACATCAAGGGTTTTGAGGACCATGGAGCTGGCAAATCGGCACAACTACGTCATGAGGTACGCAGTTGACTTTAATCTAAGCAAGTCGCCCGTCTCGCCTCAACATAGGTTTATTGAGAATGTGCTTGATAACTTTGGCATGCAACATGTGTGTGATCAATATTGCAAGCACAAGCATGGCTTGTAGAAATTACCATCAGCACTAAATTTTTGTTAAAGACATTGTTCGCAAATATCAAAAATAGGCTTGCAGATCACAACAATCACACAAGACTTTGTGTTTCTTTGACGAACAAGTTCTTTTAATGCGAGCAAGCTCTCCAACAAGGGTGTATAGCGCCAAAGTTTTTATTAGCATAGCTCTCAAGGAGGGCAGATCTCTTACCTTTCACGGCGGGTCGGTAAGTACGTTTAAATCCATGATTTCACTTCTGCATTTTAATAGTTTTTGCAGAACTATTCAAACAAAGAACAAGCCTGTGGTGATGCAAAGGCAAAGACTTTTGTTACCCTTGATGACATTTGCCAAGGTTGGACATCATAACTCTTCGTTGTTCAAGTAATTACTCGACAAGGTCCATAATTACTAGGGTTAATTTTCCTTTTATCTGCAACTGCCTTAAGACGTATTATGGGAGCAATGCTCCATATACAGCCATCAAGATACTTTGCATGACAGTGAGTTGGATGCACCTATGTCTAGTCATACTCGTTCAGGTTCTCGCTATGCGTCTTATCCATTAGATTGTTTTGCTTTGGCTGTTTCTAGTTTATGTGATATGGAGGAACCTTCGCTTTTTTATGAAGCAAAGATTTCAAAAAATTGGATGGCTACCATGCAATCAAAATATGATGCACTTATAGAAAATGACACATGGACTTTATGTGATTTGCCTCCTAGCAAAAAGGCCATTGGTACAAAGTGGGTTTACAAGTTGAAATGTAAGTTGGATGGTGAGATTTTGATCACTACAAGACTCAACTTGTTCCAAAAGGTTATGCACAATAGAAAGGCATAGATTATGAAAAGATTTTTGCTCCCACTTGTCATATTACTATTGTGCGTTTTCTATGTGCATTGGTAGCTCATTTGGATGGGGTGTACATCAATTAGGCATTGTTACTGCTTTTTTGAATGGTGATATATTGAGGAAGTTTATGTAACGCATCTTCACAGTTTTGTTAAGATAGGACAAGAAGATAAAGTGTGCAAATGTAAGAAAGCTTTGCATCCGTTGAAGTAGTCTCCTGGTGCTTGGTATGAGAAAGCTAACACCCATTTGGTTAAACAAGGCTTTTGTAATAGTCCAATAAAAAGCGCTTTGTATGTAAAACATGAGGGGATGTATTTCTCATCGTTGTTCTTTATGTTGATGATTTGTTGATCATTGGACCAAATGAGACACATATTATTGAATTTAAGGCTGATTTGAATTCTACTTTCAAGATAAAAGACTTGGGGCTTTTGCATCATTACTTGGGAATACAATTCAAGCAGTGTGATGGTGGTATTGCCTTGTGTCAAACAAGCTACACAGAGACATTACTATGTAAGTTTGGACTTGGGGACTACAAACCTATTGCCAATCCAATGGAAACAGGTTTGAAATTGAGTCTTTATGATGCTAGTGATCCTGCCTTTGTCACTCTTTATCAAACTATTTTTGGATGCCTTATTTATGTATGCAATACGAGGCTTGATATTCAATTTACAGTCTCACAGGTCAATAGATTTATGCATAGCCCAGGGTCAGACTGCCAAGAGTATTTTTTGCTACTTGAGTGGCACTTTACATCTTGGCTTGTTTTATCACAAGGGGGGATCATTGTTGCCAGATTTACATGCTTTTTCAGACTTGGATTGGGCTTGTTGTTATGACACGCGAGTATCCACAAGTGGTTTTTGTTTCATGCTCTATAGTTCATGCATATCATGGTTGAGCAAGAAGCAACCTATTGTGGCCACTTCCAGTTGTGAGGTTGAGTACAAGGCATTATTCACAGCTACGGTTTTGTGTGTATGGCTGAGACACCTTATGATTGATTTGGGTGTTGGACAAAACAGTGCCAACATCATCTACACTGATAGTCAGAGCGCATTGGCAGTTGTGAGGAACCCAATTTTTCATGCTCGCACAAAGCACATTGAGGTGCATTATCACTATGTCAAAGAGAGACTCTCAATAGGAGAGATCAGCTTGGCTTATGTGCCAGCACATGACAACCTTGTAGATCTATTCATAAATGCAATGCCTCGTGAGAAGTGAGAAGTTTTTTGCAAAGCTTTGGGCTTACTCCCCTTTGTGGATTGCATAATGTCCTCATGGCATGGCACTTCCCTATACACTATGTGCTAGCCCTCATTCACCGCATCACTCCCAGGGGGATTTGTTACCATATATATGTGGTAGTGGTGTGTGAGAACACACTTAGCACCACCATGGCATTTTTTCCCTCGCTAGGAGGTTTTTTCCCCCATGCATTCTATATACACCCATCACTCTAGGGATAACTTATCTTTCCATTGTGCACTAAGCAATATACTCTCTGTTTTGTGTCTTGAGCTTCTTCATCTTCTCCAAGTTGTGTGTATGTTTCCCTACAATCCTATTTCCAACAACCTCTTCAAAGATTTCTAAAATAACATCATCATGCTCAATCACATCACATCCCTATAATTCTTTTTGAACACTTGAAACAAATTGCTTTTCCCACTTAGGTAACTCATTAAGCTTCCTGTGTGACACTGGCCCTTTAGATGTTAGCCCCAATCTGTACCACCATAGTCCCACTCTATAGTGGCAACCCAAGAAAATCTTGAGCAAACTTGTGTTCTCTCTAAACACTTTGTGTATCTTTAGCAATGGTTGATCATGCAAACTATCTTTGTTTTTGGTATGCACAACACACAAAGTAAAAAAATGAATACCTCTTTTACCATTTTGACTCCAAATCCTTGCGTAGAGTGAGCTATCATCTAGCACCTTTGTTTCAATATGCACAACCATAATGTATGGTTTTCTCAATATATGTGGATAGGACGAATGCTCTTATACAAAAAGTAATTGTTCACATACATCTGTGATAATTATCTTCATATTTGTACATGCACCATAAAGATCACATGGAAGCATATTGGTAGCCCGAATTCGTCAACATGAGCTCCTCCTTGCTTTTGAGGTTACACTCCTCAAAACCCTTCTTTGAATCTATAGCCAATTCAATGCCGGATTTCAATTTATAAGAAGTTCCTCTAGGCTTACCTTGTTTCTTGAATTTGGCATCCCTTCCATAACCACTTCAAGAGCATGATCCTCTTCTTTCTTATTGTTAGACCTCATTGCCCTCTTTGACAATCCCGCATTATCTTCATCCCTTTTACGCTTCTCTTCCAATATAGATTCATTAGCCTAATATTTAGCAATAAACACATATACAAAAAGAGACTCCACTAGATCAGACCACCCTAGTTTCTCGAATACAATTCCTACTTAGTGTAGCTTTTCTTGGGCCACCTACTTGATTCCACTGTTTTTAAAGAATGAGGCCATAAATTTCCCTTAGCTCTTACACCTTCAACATCTTTGCTACCATATACCTCCAACCCATATGCAGTTTCTTCAACAAGAGGAACATTATACTGTATCTCCTCCACTAGATTTTTCATACCACCTTTTTCTAAATTCAAGCAAAGAACTGGCTCCTCCAACTTGGGCTTTTCAGGGGTTGACCCCTCGTTTATTTCTTCTTCAATTGTGTCCATGGGATTAAAAACATCAATTTGTCCATCCTCATTTGCTCCTTCATGATCATATTTAGCGCTTAAAAAACCATTTTCTAATCTAAAGTTAAGCCTAATTCACATGTTGGACTTCAAGCTATTGTATCAAACTCTTTTGAAGTCGTTGATCGGCAACTTGGACAAATAGCTCTACTCATTGTGTCTTCATTTTTTGTTGCCCCACTATAGACAATTGCTCAAACTTCTTCTCAAATTCTTGTAGCAATTCTCGTGCAGATAAGCCCTTATTTTGTTTATGAATCCACTTTATAAAACTCTGTTTGGTCACCTTCTGAGAATCCTCAGGAAAATACTCCTCTTACTGCAAAGACTTTTTGAAATCCTGCCAGTTTGTATTTGGTGCATCCCACATCTCTCTAATTCAGGCCCTAAGATCAGGCACTACAACCAAATGAAACCCTTCAACTACATCATAATCATCAATTCCACCATCCTCCATAGATTGCTCATAAATGCTACAAAACTTTGAGATATCACAACCTTCAAAATGGTGCAATTTATTTGTTATTGTGTGTCGATATTTTTGAAATCATTCATTCAAATGGAATTGCTATTGTGTGCCTTGTTGTTGTTGTATGTAAGTAACAAATGGTTGCACCATCTATTGCATGGCTGCCTCTTGCGGCGAAGAAATCTTTCCAATCAAAAGTTCCTATCCCAGCTTGCGTCACATAGGATTCACCAAAGATGTCAAGGGATAATGTGTTCGGCAGGTGAGTCAAGAAGACACCGGGCCTCTAGCTACTAGAAAAGAGAGAGAAGATGCTCGACACAAGAAACTCTACTCAATTGACACTTTGGAACAAAAATTTATGTTGCTAATGTATTTTGAAACCGATTACAAGAATTAGCTATAAACAGGGCTCTATGTTCCCCTTTCTTCTTCTTGATCAAGAGTGGACGAGAGAGAGGTGATGCCTTTGACAAAGGAGAGCATGAGAGAGGGCATACTCTTCCTCTTCCCATATCTTGATTTCCCCCCTTGCTTCATACCTTACCTAAACTTCCCCATGTTCCCTTGCTCCTCCAAGGTTCTTCAAAACACGTACACACCCAAAGATAGAGAGCGACAAAGAAATTGTGAGCTCTTCTTGCCCTTTGAGCTTGCCCTTGTTGTCCTTGAGAGAAATGGAGAAATTGAGAGAGAGAAATAGTTCAAGCTTAACCTCTTCTCCCCAAGATCTCTTCCTCCTCCTCTACTTCGTTCTCCAAAGTAACACACACAAAAAGCTGTTGGAAAAAGCCCCAAAGAACTCCTCGTAGCTCGTTTTTTACGATCTCCCCTAAAAATAGAAAAAGTTTCCTTCTCTTTTTACCCTTGTTTGCTATCTTAAGATTTCTTTTCTTCAACTCTCCCTTAACGGCATGCTACTCTCCTTATCAAACCACTCCTGCCCACGGGTTGTCACAGTGTCATGACAAACCATGTGAGCCTCCTCTTACTCGCATCAAAGGTGGGGCCCATGTGGCCCCCTTTGCATGGGAACATCCCCCCCCCCCCCAACCACCAAAGCTCTTCAGCACTGCTGTCACCGGCCACTGGACGCCATCCACGTTGCTGCTTGCCGCCGAAGCAACACCTAGTAGTGTCGCAGGCATACGTGTGAAGGAGATGATGGCATCGCCATGGGGAGCTCCTTCCCTTTGGGGGAAGCCCTTGGGTTGATAGTGAGAATGACTCCTTTTGGTATATATACCCTAACATTCCATTCTTGCTTTGCACGTGTGGAATTAGCCACCCGACCACATGGCATGCTAGGGTGGATCCCCTTTGAAAGCCTCCAAAAACACTTGGAAATAACAAAAGACCCACTTCTTGAGATTCATTTGACCATAATATTTACACCAGAACCTAAATGGAGTCTCAAAAAGCCCTCCAAGCTTCCAAGCCCCTCGTCCACACCCCAATATCCAAAGCTTGGCTTGCTAACTAGTAAATTTCCCACACTTGAAGCCCAAAAAAAAAACCACAATAATAAGAGCTATTCAACAATATACTACGTTTTCCATAATTGTCTTGTTTAAGAGTTGATTTGGGTGCAGTAAATCCCGAATAGATCGAGAACTCATCACCCAGAATCCAAATATCAACTTTGGCTGCAAACCTTCAAGCTTTCATGCCCTCTCATTGCATTTCCTTGTGTGACAAAGCTTAGAAATCGGAAAGTCATTCAGTGTTGACTTAAAAATGAGCATAATTGGACCAAATGGAATCTGATTTGAGTGCTATAAAGCACATCTCATAATTTTTCTCAGAGACTATCAACCAAAACCCCAACAAACTGAAATGGATTACCTGTCATGCATTCCAAAGCGCAAACGCGATCCTCAATTAACAATATGAAAGTGTTCATAACTTCCCCTTATAGACTCTAATCACTGAGCCATAAAATAGGCTTGTAGAGCACTTTGTGAACTACATAATGAACCCATACACGTGCACTTTGGCAACATCCAAGCATCTTAGCTCACAAGCATCAAAAACACACTTACCAATCCCCAAAATCCACATCTAGCATACATTCACATGTGTTTGCAAGCCAAGGGCAAGTAGACTTGGAGTCAACTAATAATATGAAGCCCCACCAAATTTAGTGTAGCAGGCTTCAATTTTTCAATTTATTTCAAATGTTTTAAAAACCTATGACATGAAAAGTATTTGAGGATATTGCTTGTTTCAATTTTTTTTGCCACTGTAAAGAGTAATTTAAATTATTTATTAAGTAAGAGCTACTTTTACGTGTTGTTGAACAATGTGCGGATCTTTATCATGAATTGCTAGAAGTTAAGCTTACTACTAGTACATACATAATCTACTAGATCAATCATAACATTTTTAACATTCTTTTCTTTGTTATATTCATAGGCAAAAGGACAGTCCAAACTATCACTTGTCCCATGAATTTCGTTGATGATTATTCAATTTTTGTTTTTTGTTAAGTCATATCATTCCAGGCTCCTATAAGCCATCATCATTGAGGCTCATGACATCAAAGACAAAAGTTTCTCCAAATATGCAACCCAGTTAGTCATTTTTGTATTTGTTAGTTTATCTATTTTGTTATTTGGATAGCAAAAAGTACATGCAATTTGAGGTGAATTGAGGGTGGATTCCTAACCTACTGACCAAATCCTTTTTTTTTTCCATGAGTCTCTACCATTGGCAGCCATGTACTAGATGGTGACTCTCATAGACCATGTCAATAGGCCACTAAGTGTAGACATATCATTTTAATAAAATAATATTCCATTTGAGTAGGCCATCAGTACGTTGGAAGATGTAGAAATTATATTTCATCAGATTGTAGATAACCTTAGATAAATAGTCCTATGGTGAATGACTTCTACCTTATTGAGGATAATAAAAAATTATTCCCAAAACAATCCTTGACCATGACCACTATTTGTACGGGTAATAAATACAAAAGGTATTTAGTAAAATACAAAAATCACTCTTCAGAAGAATACCACTGGATATTCAAAGCATCACTAAGTCCACACTACCACCATTTGATTCTTGTATATCATACACTTAGGGTTATAGGTTTTTTGGTTCAAGCAATGATCCCTTTTTAGTATAGAATTGTAGATTTAGGCAACATTAGTGTAGATTTTCCAATTTAAGTAGCACGACCATAGTGTGAATTCGCCCAGTTAGGCAACACAAATGTAGATTCATCAGTTTAGGCACCATGTCCATTGGTGTAGATGTGGTGGTTTAAGCAACGTCCATTACTAAACCTTAAGCAACATCAATTACTAAACCATTCTGCGAATGGTTTGCCACCACTGATGTTAGTATACTTTTGGTAATGATCGAGGAAAATTGTCTTGTGACTTTAAGGTATGTAATGAAAATGGATATTTGAATGATTGTTTATTATTTGTATTTTATTGATGGTGCATTGAACATTGATATAATCACATCACATCATGTTATTGTTTAGCAAAACAGTGAGTGGCTAGGTGCAGGGCACACTGTCAATGTCTTCAAGAATCCATGCAAACCAATTATAGAGTCTGTGGACCATTCCTATTTTTATGCAAGGTGGATTGTATCTATTTTGAGTTGGACTTTCCATCTATAAATAAATACATGTAGAAGAAAGAAGGTCAACTTTGCACGTCGGGTGATTGTTCCGAGTGCTCTGTGTCGCTCATCTCCTCTCTCCTCTACCTCTCTTGTGTCCATGTGTAGCACTCTAGTTGTAAAAATGTTCATGTTGCATTCTCCATCTCTCTTTGTTTTGCTCGTTACTTTGATTGTCATTGCATTCACATGTTTTCATGGAATGTATCCTGTTTTGTTCATCATTTGCATGCAGTATTCGTGTGTTTTTGCAAGGCGCTATGCCTATGGTTGTTGCATGGAATTTTAATGCAATTTCTTGTCCTCACAAAGCCCAATTGTGCCACAATCAACTAGTGTTAGTTAGTCACATGGAAACCCTAGAATTTCAAGTCCATTCTAATAAAAAGGTCTTGTCATGTCATTTTGGGTGCTACAAGGTCTTAAGTTAGTATATCATCATTGTAAGAAGAGCTTAGAGCTTTGTAAGCAAAAAGAGGCACCGTTGTTCTCCTTCACTCTCTCTACTCCTTGTTATGGAATGCATTTTATTGCCTAATGCTCTTTTATGCATAGATGCCACCATTTTTCTCCTTCATTCTCTCCACTCCGTGTTATTTTATGCACCGGGGCTTAGCACTTTCAACAAAAAATCATTTTTTTCTCTAGTCCAACATAAAGTATGGTCTTTCTTGATTATTTATGTTATTAGGACTCTTGTGTGCCAATCTTTCTTGTGTGTGTTCATTTTGATAATTAGCTCAATTGTGCACTAAAGGATATTGATGCATGTATGGCAACGATTACCAATTCACATTTATGGTACTTTGATAGTGGTGCTACAAAGTACCATATATGTTGTTAATCTAAGGTACTTTGATATGGTGCGACGAAGCACATGATGACTTATCGTGATACGTTCACTTCTCTTGAGGTAGTCCCCAATGAGAGTACTATCACATGTGCCAAAAATGCCTCTTATTGTAATGCAATTGATATTTTGGTATTTACTACAGCTGACAGGTAGAAAAGGCTTGACCAAGCTAGGCCTATGCAAATGGATATATATTTTATGTACATTTTATTATTGTGCTCTTTTATAAGCTTTGGCCATTTATGACCGATCGGCCAGTTTGTACTCATTTGAGCATTCAAAAAATCTATAAGTAAATGCGTGCAAGAGGGAAATGCTCACTCTTGCACAGGGGGAGATTGCACCCAGTGCTTGTGTCTTCTTCTCTCCCCTCCTCTCTTCTCTCTTGCTGTGCCGACATAGCTCTCCGCTCTAGGAGGTGCGCCCTCTCTCTCTCTCTCTCTCTCTCTCTCTCTCTCTCTCTCTCTCTCTCTCTCTCTCTCTCTCTCTCTCTCTCTCTCTCTCTCTCTCTCTCTCTCTCTCTCTCTCTCTCTCTCTCTCTCTCCGATCACGTACAACGTGGATTATGCGCAAGAATGGTCGCCAGGCATGGAATTTGTGGTTCTTATGGATTGTAGCATGTTCTTTTCGGTGTTTTTGCGGGGCCACCGTGCCTCCATTTGCAGCAATGGTATCAGAGCCACGGTTACGCTCTTGGTAACAGACTCGAAGTGTACAATTTGCTCTTTGACAACATGGCTCTTCGCGATTGTGCACAAATGCTAAGTACGGCTACATAGTTCTATTTTGTTTTATTCAAAAAAATTAATTCCTTCTTGATGTTGTATATTTATTGCAAATTTCCAGATATGTTATTGATAGTAATTCTTCAATTTGTGATGAGGGAAATTGACATGAATCAAATAGTAATAATGATAATAACTTAGGAAAACCTAAGCATTATTAGCATCATTATAAGTAATAGTGAGGCGCATATGTGGACATATGCAATTATATCAAAATTATTCAATTAGATCGGAGATATATATGAAAGAATATGAAAATTGTAGTAGTAGGAGAAGAAGAAAATTTTAATGCGTTTGGATCTATCCAACACTCCTTGTTTCAACCTCAGCTCCCCATTTTTCGCTCCCTTGCTGTGGGACAGAGCTCCAAGAGACTTCCAAGGTATTAATAATAAAAATATTTAAGAAAAAAAACTCATAAGCTCCATTGTCTGTCGTCTGCTACTTTGACAAATGGGCCTGGCTTG
Organism: Adiantum capillus-veneris; assembly: GCF_014529385.1. Classification (NCBI taxonomy): domain Eukaryota; kingdom Viridiplantae; phylum Streptophyta; class Polypodiopsida; order Polypodiales; family Pteridaceae; genus Adiantum; species Adiantum capillus-veneris. Next base: position 51,726,951 of record NC_140955.1, on the reverse strand, counting down.
GCGATAGTAGGAGTCCATATCTTTGAGCTACGCGTCGTGTGCTACTCCCATGAGAATTGTCAGTGGAGCCACTCCACAATTCTCACTAAGCTATTGCCCCACGCTGTGCATGCAGCTTTGCACGTCAAAAATTCTCAACCACCATTGCCACTATTAGTTGCGACCATCCTAAACCCTCCCTTCCTTCCTTTTTGCATGCACCTCTCACTTCCCCCCCCTTTGATCTCACTTTTTTTTTAAAAAAAAAAGCAGCTCCAACTCATGTGGTGTACGCACACATCCATAAACAGTACGCAATCAAAATCTCTCTCTCTCTCTCTCTCTCTCTCTCTCTCTCTCTCTCTCTCTCTCTCTCTCTCTCTCTCTCTCTCTCTCTCTCTCTCTCTCTCTCTCTCTCTCTCTCTCTCTCTCTCTCTCTCTCCAGCAACCGTCCATAGTTCTCTCTTGAGTTAACCACCCATGAACCCCTTCTCACTCTCTCACTCACCAACCATGTGGCCGGCTACTGTGTACGACACCTCTTACTATCGCATGCATCCGTTGCTTTCAATGGTCCACATCTGCACTAACTATGGGGCGGTCCATATTTGCGGGAGCAAACGGCTACTCTAGTGCATGGCTAACCACGTGACTAGCTATAGTGCATGGCCAACCACGTGACCGGTTGTTGTCTACAACACATCTTTATCAACCAATCCCATTAGTACGCGAAACACTCTCTCACATTTGTTGTCTGCATGCCATTTTTATTATAAAAAAAACCCTCTGTCTCACACACATACACACACACACATACCCACCAACACACACACATGAAATTTTGTAGGCATGGCGTTGCCTCCCCTTCCTTCTTCCTCATTTGGGTCTGAGCCCTCTTCTCCCATGAGTCTCTCTGCTGCTTTCTCTCCACAGAGCCAGAGCACCACCTCCCCTGCACACATTGTGTATCCTTTAGTGGATGGCGAAGCCACTTCCTCGCTTGGGTGGTGCCTTGGAGACCTTATGTGGACAAGCTTTAGGACCATGCAAATATTGTAAAGTGGGAATATACATGCAGAGAGCAATGGTTGTCCTCACACTTGTGGCAACACCGATTGAGATTATGTGGGTGTTTATGGAGCAAATATTCCTAGCTGTCGGATAGGATGTGCTGCTAGCTAGCAAAGCTGGAGCATATGGACATGAGCTATAAAGGTTCTGCCTAGATCTTCGCTCGAATGCGAATTCGTAGCCTCTCTAATTGCTTATTACCAAGAGCATAGTCTTGCGCTCTGATACCACTGCTACAGCCGGAAACGTCGCGAGCCCTGCAAAATAGCATAAACAATATACTACAAGCCATGAAACGAACAAATCTGCATACCTCGAATAGCACAACGCATAATCCAAGTTGAACACAAGCAGAGAGAGAAAGAGAGCGTGATAGAACAAGAGAGCACGTGCAGGCGAACCTCCTAGAGCGGAGTGCTACGTCTGGCATGGTGAGAGAGAAGAGAGGAGAGGGGAGAAGAAATAGACAGACACTGGGTGCAATCTCCCCCCGTGCAAGAGTGACCATTTCCCTCTTGCACGTATTTTATTTATAGATTCTTGAATGGTCAAAGTGAGTACAAACTGGCCGGCCGGTCATAAATGGCCAAAGCTCATAAAGAGCACTTGAATAATAAAATGTACAATATATATTTTCATTCGCATAGGCATAGCTCGGTCTAGTCTTTTCCACCTATCAACTGCAATAAATCATAAAATATCATTTCTATAACATACCTCTCCGTTGGAAAGCAACTGTCCTCAGTTGCGAAGATAAAAATCTGTAAACAATACTTGTCAAAAATAGTGAGTAGTATGTTGTGTCAAAAACATCACATAATAAAAGAAAAATTTATCAGACTAAACAACAGTAGCTTATGTCTGCCGTCATCCACATACTACCTATTCTAGTGCCCCATACCACTAGAATAAGCAGTATATGTCATACCCTGATGAATCAGGATATCACTGGTCACACTCATCATCAATCTCATAATGTCAATCTCATCACGTAAATACTGCTGTAAAAATCACCAGATACCAAATCCCAATCCAATTCCAATTCCACAATATAAATCCACATCCAAATCACTTTCATTATGTACCCGGGTAACAAAATCATACCAGTTGCAGTGGTGGCCAGCCACTGCAGCATGATTTTGTGATCGGTGTTGCCTAAATCGGCGAATCTACACCAATAAGACGTGCTGCCTAAATCAACGAATCTGCACTAATGCTGCCTAAATTAGCGTATCTGCATTTGATATTGCTTAAAAATCATGAATTTGTTATTTATCAATGTGCTGCCTAAATCGGCGGGTCTGCACCAAGATGAGTATCTACACACTGCCTAAATCGGCGAATCTGTGTGTTCGTGACCAATGGACTAGGCTAGGCATAAAAAAAGTGAAAAAATAAATGACCTGTTTGATATGAAATTGGAAGAGACTAGAATGTGGAAACGTATACTAAATGTTAGCAATCATCACACACCAGCTGAGCTCATGTAAGTAGTGGTATGACAAGTTATCTCCGGAAGAGTCCAATCAAAGAAAGTAGAATCCATGACATGAGAAACAATGGATTTTACAACATAATGTAAACAAGTAAGGGAGTTATGTCTTCTTAAAAGTATCTGGAAAAAATCTTTTCTATTGCAAAGATGCTTGGGTATTTATAGCGGTGTGAAAATATCTACAAGAAGATGCACTTAAAAGAGATCAAATATAATAAACATTAACTTATCAAACCACTATTAAACTAGAGGATTTGCACATAAGGAGATGTGGTGAAGGGTGGGGAATGTGGAGGGGTCAAGGTAAAAGAGGAGATGGGATAGGTACTAGCTTGTGTTGAATTAGATAATATTACTTTGAGGACTAAAGATACATAGATAGATCTTACTTATCAAGAATAATTGAAATAATGTTTCAAGAGGGGTATTATTAGAATGCATTAAGAAATGACATACCTGGAGCTTGATATAAGAACATTGTATTTATATTTTATCTGCAAAACTTGTCTAAAAAAAAACAAAGCACTAAAAACGACTTTGTGTTAAATTCAACAACAATCTAATCATACACTAAATTTACAAGGCCTAAAGGCGGAATATCTTGAGGCTATTGATTTTAAAACTGACAATTCGGGTTATAGAGTTGTGAGAATATCTATAAGAAGATTTATAAAAGAAATTAAATATAACAAGCATAAATTTATCAGAACCCATAACCAAGGTAGGGGAATTTATAGCTGGAGGGTCTACAATATGGTAGCCTTGTACTTAGGTATATCTGCAAACATGTTTCTCAAAGACAAAGCCCTAAAAATAAAAATTCTTATTGAATTTATTAACAGGTTAACCGGATACTAAATACTCAGGTATGTGGTGATGATGATGGGTCCATATTCGAATACAAACAAAAGTATGACTCATGATGCGAGGAGTGTGGTTTTTAATTTTAACATAAGAGTAAGTACCTAACCGTAAATAATCATAGCCGTCTAAACTCCAATAACAAATTTAGGGAACGTATAGTGCAATAGTGGAAATAATCAGTACAAGCGTACCAAGCTACAAATGAAATTACATTAAAGTATTGCTAAGGAGAATCTTGCATCATCTGGCCAAGGGTATGTGAGGAGAGAGAAATGTTCTCCTTTTTAGTAGAAAATTTCTTTCAAATTTTGTAGATTTTATAGATTTGGATAGTCTATTTATACAAAATAGATCATATTTTTATGTGCAAGTGCCAAGAGACAATGGGTAACGTCCAAAAATTTAAAAAAAATTAAAAATTAAAAAATTGACCTATTATCAGTGCACAAGGAAGATTTAGATCAATTAACGTAGGGAAGAAGAGTTTCCTGTCAGGCTCAAAGTTAAATCACTGTCGGTGTAAAACAATTTGTGAATGCTCTAGAGAAGAGGCTATCTTTTGTATCATTGATGTGCATGAGGTTGATGATAGTGATTTGGGTGCATACAATCATACTGATCCTGAGGGATTTTCCCAAGGGTGAAGCACCCATATGAAGATTATTGTGAGCATGTGCACTTACATGCTCTCTCCAGTGTTTCCTACAAACATTTCACCCCCTTTTTTTTGCTACCATGTTTGATCAACTTGCTCTCCATTACAATCATTTTATGACTAGCTTAAGCCTACCGATAATCAATAAAGTCAAAGAGCGCAAATACAATAATGACTGTGATTCTCGTTTTGCTCTGTGGCACGCGTGATTTTGCTGAGATCAATTCCACTCGAGAAGAGGAGAGAGGGTCCGAGGGGCACCCTGGAAACTACTGGCATCCAAAGAACTCAGTAAGAATGAGGCTAAAGTGAGTTGTGGCCTGCAAGTGAGCAAAGTAAAAGCTTCCATCCCTAGGGTGTTCAGTAGAGTGATTGCAACAACAGAACGATGATGAAGTTTTAGCCTGTGTCCCAACAGTTATTGTTTTTTGACTCTAGGTAGTGAGCGTGATAGTTAGTATCGTGTCGGAGCTTCTTCTTGATGTTGCCCCTATCAACCACGATTTTGTCTTCCTGATGTGTTCTCCAGCCCGGGCTCCTTCGACCAAATGAAGCAAGATATGGCGCTCCCATGTGTGCGTGTTTTGTTAGTTGGTAAAGCTCCAGTCTTTGGGCCGTGTAGGCAATGCAGGTACTGCGCCGTCAGCCACAGAGGTTGTTGGTCAGATAGAGGGAGATTTTGTTGATGGGTAAAGGGTGTTAAGCAGCACATTGCTCCAAGATAAGTATCTTTGCAGAGAAATGACATGCGGTTGTATGTAGCCATGCCAAATACGTGAAGTCCCAAATGATAAGACTTAGCCGGATGAAGCAATGCCTTCAGCGTCCACCATGCCTCTTGCACAAGGAATGCCAAAAATATGTCAGTTAAGCCCTTGGGGCCTCATGTCCGCTGTAGGAGTGAAGTCGCTATCGAATCCACCTCCATGTGGACACCTAGGCGATCAATAGCTTCCTGTTTTAGTAAATATAAAATATAATCCAGCATCATGGCCACGACGTGTCCGGCCTGGCTTTGAAATTGCAAGAGCCATATTGGCGGAATTGCCTGTAGGGGACCTGTTACGTTTGCTGCAGTACGCTGCATATTATTCGAGCTAGGGAAAGTTGGGAAGCTCATCGAAAGATCGAGCAAAGGACATGTAGTAGTGGCAAGAGATCGAGAAGGAAAAAAAAAACTGATCCCGACGTGAGTGACTGAAGACTGGGCGAGTATGCAGGTTGGTTGGTGGTAGTTTTCGAGAACCAAGAGTGTGTGTGTGTGTGTCTGGTGGTTGTGGGAGCCATGCAGACGAGGAGACTGCTACAATTTGCATCGACTGAACAGAGCAGAGCCGCCCCCTTTTTTTTGTATGGTGTGTATGTCCCTTGATAGGCAGGTGGTAGGGAGTGAGCGCAGAGAGAAAACTGTGGCTGCATGCTCTACGAGAGAGAGACCGTTAAGAGTGTGAGTGGCATGCAGTGGCTGCCTGTTGACGAGGGAGGAAGAGAGAGAGAGATGACGACTAAAAAAGAGCCAGAGAGAGAGAAGTTTAGTGGCGGCTCGAAGAGAAATAAAGAACGGCTGAGGAGAGAGAGAGAGAGAGAGAGAGAGAGAGAGAGAGAGAGAGAGAGAGTTGAAACTGCCTGAGAGAGAGAGAGAGCTACAGTTCGCAGAGTAAGTTGCATGCCATGAGAGTCATAAGCTCCAGTGGAACTGCTGGGTGGGTGGTCTACCACCAAAGGAGAGGGAGGGAGAGATTGTTGCCCTCTACATGGTGTGGGCAAAGGGCAAGAGAGGGAGAGAGAAATATTTCACGTTGCTGGTGGGCCGCCAGTTAGTGGCAGAGGGAGAGAGAGAGAGATTGCGCCTATGTTTGGGTGTCGAAGGCTGTCATGCAGCGCTGGGAAAAGGTTGGCCGAAACACTGGTTGTGGGAAAGTGTCGCCATGCAGTCTAGCCGGGCTGGTGGTGTGCATTGTAAGGCACACAGCTGCGCCATCAGTTGAGAAAGAGAGAGAGGGTTAGTGGACGGTCCCAGTAGTGAGAGTGAAACAATCGGTTTCTAGAGAGAGAAGGAGGGACAGAGAATCTGCAAGGCATGCAGCACAGGTTGCGCAAGAGAGAGAAGTCATGTTTTCGGCAGGTCAGGAGCGTCTTGCCGCATGTGAAGACGTCATTTGATGATGACATCGTTGGAAATCCGGTAGCTCAGCTGTTGCTTGAGCGTCGAGCCATTGATGCTGAAAGTGGCAAAGGCCTCACGAGCAGGGTTGCGGGGCTCCAACCGTGCAACAGAGAGAGAAGTTTTTTAAATTTATTTTCTTTTAATAAACCTGTGGAATCTCTTGGGTCTGCGTCCCACCAGTACTTATGGTACTTTGAGTTACCCTGGCCATTGTGGGTCATTATCGAGGAGGGGTTGCTTCTTACAAGGCAAGCGTCGCAAAGGTCCCTTGTGACCCAAAAGTTTATTCTCATTATACGTCTTCTACATCATCATCTTCTCTTACTATATAGACTCTCTGATTTAATTAAGTATTCGTCTTTATCATACGTCACACACATGCATCCTATCATTATAAGCTTTGCATGTGTTGATTGTGCTTGTTATTGTATGTATATGTATTTATATATTAACAGTATACAAACTTTGGTCCTACTGGTATAAGACTATGACTTTACGATCCTAATTAGATCTCTTTCATTAATTACCAAGTGAGGAAGGATTAACATTAAGTCGTTCAAAAATTTATGAGGAACAAATAATAAAAATCAAAAAATAGAAAATTTGGATAAATGCACTTATCTTTGGTGTATAATTGCCTAGATCTTCGCTCGAATGCGAATTCGTAGCCTCTCTAATTGCTTATTACCAAGAGCATAGTCTTGCGCTCTGATACCACTGCTACAGCCGGAAACGTCGCGAGCCCTGCAAAATAGCATAAACAATATACTACAAGCCATGAAACGAACAAATCCGCATACCTCGAATAGCACAACGCATAATCCAAGTTGAACACAAGCAGAGAGAGAAAGAGAGCGTGATAGAACAAGAGAGCACGTGCAGGCGAACCTCCTAGAGCGGAGTGCTACGTCTGGCACGGCGAGAGAGAAGAGAGGAGAGGGGAGAAGAAATAGACAGACACTGGGTGCAATCTCCCCCCGTGCAAGAGTGACCATTTCCCTCTTGCACGTATTTTATTTATAGATTCTTGAATGGTCAAAGTGAGTACAAACTGGCCGGCCGATCATAAATGGCCAAAGCTCATAAAGAGCACTTGAATAATAAAATGTACAATATATATTTTCATTCGCATAGGCCTAGCTCGGTCTAGTCTTTTCCACCTGTCAACTGCAATAAATCATAAAGTATCATTTCTATAACACGTGCATAGGTAGCACAACAACAAACTATAGATTCACGATTTTTAAACAATACCAAATGTAGATTCACCGATTTAGGCAGCACGTCTTATTGGTGTAGATCCGTCGATTTAAGCAACACCAATCACGAAATCATGCTGCAGTGGCTAGCCACTACTGTTCTCAATATGCTTTTGTTCCATGAATACAAAATGAAGGATATTTGGATTTGGATTTGGAATGGGTATGTGTTGGATTTGGATTTACATTTTGGATTTGGAATAGGATATATGATGATTTTCTCTTGCGACAATATTTTTGGAATTGAACTTGAGAGTAATGATAATTCATTTATTGAATAATGAGTGTGACCAAAGGACAAAGGTAACTTGCTCAATTGGAAGGATGATCCTCTTGTGAGCCAATGAGGCGTAACCTAAGCCAACGAGGCATAACCTAAGCGAACGAGCTCAGCTTGATGTGCACAATTTGCACTTCACATTGAAACGGAGCGTCAGGACATCGGCAAGGCCGGACTAGACAAGGGCAGGGCCGGGCTAGGCGGTGTGGAACGGGGAGTCCAACTAGGGCAAAGGGTCAGGGGCTTGCCTATATAATGGGTGGTTGGGTGGTGGACTCTCAGGCTCTAGCTTCCCTTGTCTTACACTGGTATCAAAGCTTGTGTCTATTTTGGGAAATGGGGAAGGGCGTGGAGCTTTCTAGCCACTCAAGGCTTGCATGTCGGGGTCTTACACAGTGGGGATCACCCCTTAGCAGACGAAGAGGCAGTCCGTGGGCATGCAACCTTGGCAAGGGAGGACCGTCGGGTGCAGGAGCACCAAAACGCAGGCGCTAGGGCTCGTTAGGGGCGCAAGGCCGTCCTGGAAGTTTTACGACACAGGGCCGAAGCCCCTCGGGCTTCGCATCGTCCGCCCCAGGCTCTCAAAGCCTCTGTGCGCTGTCCATTGGGCGCCATAGCCGACTGTGAGTTCCTTTTTCCCACTGGAAGGGCGCCCACCCCCTTAGGGGTAGTGGCCATACACAATAATTTTAAGCTTAAGGGGTGGTACCCACAGTGGGTACCCCCCCCCCCCCCCCCCCCCCCCCCCCCCCCCCCCTACTCCACTACGTTCGAGTACGGCAAGGCCGGGCTAGGCGGCATCAACGAATCCGGCACGCATTCCGACAACAATTTCCTGCGTATTACGCGAAAACTCAGAAATTTCAAGACAACCAATTTGGCGAAGTTGTAGTACAAGTTTTTGTTGGCTCAATTAATGCTTTCAAGCCTAATTGATTCGACTATCAAGAGCTAGTGGAATTCCATATACGGTGGACAATTCAAATCATTTTCCACCGGACTACTCTCGATTTTGACGGAGTTAGCAAGGCTGCTATACTTTACGAGTGCTCTCAATACCAGGTATTTTTTCTGAGTACTTCTTTCACCGCACTGTGTAGCCATGGATTTGGATATCAATATGACATTCAATTTTGAGCAAAGTACTCCTGATCCTACCAATGATGGCCCGCGGCCGGGTCCTCTCAAGAAGAGTACTCGCGACGCTACGGCATGAGAAGATACTAACGAATTGCTTGATATTCAAGAATTTCGTGCACTTCAAACATGCATGATAGTCATGGATGAAAAATTTAAAGCTTTAAATGAAAATGTTACTAAACTATCCACATTAGTAATTCAATTAATGCATCAGCAGTCTAAGAGTCCTGCTGACACGCACATGCATGAGCACGTTGCCACACAAGGGCAGGGCAATTCTAATCTAGGGCAAGACCCAAATGCTGATACATTGCATACTCTCACTGCCAAAGAGGTGGATGAATTGTTAAAGAACACTAAACCACCAATTTTTAAGGAAGAAGACCGAGATCGCAATAAGGATGCAGTGAATATCTTTCTCAGCAAGTGGGATGGAATTCACGCCTTCCGGCGCACTCCGGATGCAGTCAGAGTTCTGCAAACGAGCTTAACTCTGGAAGGTAGGGCCTACAAATGGTGGATGTCTCTCAAGGAGAAGAACATCATACCGCAGAGTTTGGCACCTGTTGAAGCAATGTTTAGCAAGGAATTTTTGCCTACAAATGAGGCCGATCGGAATTGGACGGCTTGGGACACATGTTCCATGCGCCAATAACCCATCACTCCTTGAATATATCTCTCACTATCGGGACGTTATCCTCAAGTTGGAAGGCTTGGATACCTTTCAACAAGTACGTGGGTTCATACGAGGTTTGACACCCGAGCTTAAGAAGTATGTCAAGACCCAAGACCCTAAAACACTTGAGGAAGCCATAGTGAAAGCACATATTCATGATGATCTTGATGAGAAGAAAACACATAATATTCACGTGCTTGCTAGTATACATGGTAATACACGCACTCAGTATGGGCACGATAAAAGAAAATTTCTAGTTGCTAATTCAGATGCATCTAAAAAACCCAAGGGGTCCAGGGGTCCTCTTTCTCCTGAGGATTTTGATAAAGCCAAGAAAGAAAAGTTATGTTTTCAATGTTTAGGAAGGGGTCATGGCAAAAAGGATTGTTCCAAGGGGAAATCTGTTGCTCAGGGACAGGAGAAAGCAGTGCACACGGTGCAACTGCTGCCTCTTGAGTCTTCCTCAAGATTCTCTACAGTGGAAGTAACACACACTGAGGTGGTGCATGAATGCTGTCTCACAGATTCCATGTGGCAACCAACCTTTGGACCACATGAGTTAGTACGTATGCATGGATATTTGCAAGGGCACAAGGTGCGCATCTTGGTAGATGACGGTGCTACTCACAATTTCATCAATTACGGATTGGTGAAAAAACTCAAACTGCCTCAAACTCCGAGGTAGCAATGATGAATGGACATGATACTGAAATATGGGATACTCAATGCCGAGCTGTTCCATTGGAGGTACGAGGGTACTCTACCTGTTTGGATTTTCAGGTTATGAACATGGAAAGGGCTGATGTGGTTCTTGGTAGGGAGTGATTGCATAGCCTAGGACCATCACTGAAGCGTAGCTATGAGCACAACAGCTTGATGTTTGAATCCCATGGCGCACATGTGTTGTTGTTAGGAGAAAAAGATATACCTTCATCACCACTGATTTGTACCGCTGAGCTTATGCAACTCGTTTTTGATAATGAAATAGATCAGGTTTTCTTGTGTACTCACTGTCTCATTTTCTTTCTAACATTGAGTCTATTGAACATTCCTCAACGCCGCATGCTTCTCTCTCCTCTATTCCACCAGTTGCTAATTTTAAACAAGAAAATGTTGCTAGTTAATTACAAAAATTATTAAAGGAATTTCAAGATGTATTTCCTAACGATTTGCCATCAAGACTACCGCCGACACGATCAATACAACATAGCATTGACGTGGCTGCAAGCTATAAACTTGTTAGTAAACCACCTTACCGTATGAGTTATTCAGAGGCTGCTGAGGTGGAACGTCAGCTTGCTGACTACCTTAGCAGAGGGTTTATATAACCCAGTTCTTCACCATGGGTTTCGCCTATCCTCTTAGTGAAGAAAAAGGACGGCAGTATGCGCATGTGCGTAGACTACCAGGGCTTAAATGCGATTACAGTTAAGAACAAATACCATTGCCAAGAGTAGATGAGTTGTTTGATAAGCTCACTCATGCTCGCATTTTTACAAAAATAGACTTGCGGTTAGGATATCATCAAATTCATATTCGACTTGCCGATATACCTAAAACTGCATTCCGAACACGGTTTGGACACTACGAGTTTTTGGTAATGCCCTTTGGGTTAACCAATGCGCCCGCAACATTCATGACACTTATGGATAGTGTCTTGAAGCCATATTTGGGCAAATTTGTCATTGTTTTCCTCGATGACATCCTAGTCTATAGTGCTTCTGAAGAAGAACACTTACAACATCTCATGCAGGTGTTTGAGTTGTTACGCACAAACAAGTTATATGCCAAGGAATCTAAATGTGATTTTCTAAAAGATGAAATTCATTATTTAGGGCATGTTATTTCAGCTAACGGCCTATACATGGATCAATCCAAAGTGGATACCATCAAGAAATGGCCTCCTCCTGAAAATTTGGAAGAATTACATATATTTTTAGGATTTGCAAGTTTTTATCGAAGGTTCGTTAAAAACTATGCTCAAATTGTTGTTCGTATGACGTATCAACTAAAAGGAAAAGGTAAAGCTTTTTAGTGGGGATCTGCTCAACAGCACAGTTTCGATACGCTCAAGGATGCATTAGCTACAGCTCCTATACTAGCTATTGTAGATCTTTTGAAACCATTCGTTTTGGAAACGGATGCCACTGACCGTGCTATTGGAGCAGTCCTGTTTACAAGATGGACGACCGATTGCATTTGAAAGCAAGAAGCTTGATGCAGCTCAGTAGAACTATTCTGCTTACGAATGCGAACTCTATGCAATAGTGTCTTCCTTAAAAATATGGCGGCATTATATGTATGGTGCTCAGCTCGAGATTGTGTTTGACCATGAAAGCATCAAATGGTTTACACAACAAACGGATTTAAAGGGTCGAAAAGCCAGGTGGGCCGAGATCCTTCAGGAATATGACGCCAAGCTAAGGTATCCCAAAGGACGATACAGTGTAGTGGAAGATGCTCTAAGTCGAATGCCAGAGATCAATTCGCTCTTGTTCACAAAACTTCGTAGTGAATTTTTAGATACTCTCAAGGGCAAATATGAGCATGATGAAGCATATTCCAAAGTGTGGAGCCATGTTCAAAAGAGGGATCCTTCTCACTCCAATGACGGTGGTTTACAGTTAACCTCCACACCTAGTTCTCCTTTATCAAGTGATGAATTACAACGATGGAAGCATTTTACCATCAACAATGGGTACCTACTCCACAAGGGGAGAGTTTGTGTACCAACGGACACAGACATTTGGCTCCAAATTCTTTAGAATGTCATGATAGTCCAAGTGCAGGGCACCCGGGGATTAGAAAAACTTATGCTCTCGTACGAAGACAGTTTTACTGGCTAGGTCTACATGGGATTGTTCAAGCTTATGTCTTGCACTACCAAAAATGTCAAGTTAACAAGGCAGAGCGCCTGAAAGCAGGAGGACTCTTACATCCTTTGGAGATTCCCAATGGAAAATGGGAAAGCATCTCTATGGATTTTATTGTAGGCTTACCAACCACTGTACGAGGTCATGACTCAGTATGGGTGGTTGTAGACAGGTTGACTAAACTATGTAAGTTTATTTTGACCAAATCAACGGTTAAGACACCAGAACTAGCCAAGTTATTTGTGGACAATCTATACAAATTGTATGGTTTGCCAAGTAACATTGTTAGTGACCGTGATCCCAAGTTTAACAGCCACTTTTGGAGAGCTGTATTTAAACGATTGGGTACACAACTAAACCTCAGTACAGCTGATCATCCAGAAACGGATGGTCAAATGGAACGGGTTAACCAGGTGCTAGAGGATATGCTAAGAGCATACGTCAGCAAAAAACAGTTAGACTGGGAAGAATACTTACCTATTCTCGAGTTTGCCTACAACAATGCTAAGCATGTTACAACAGGTTTTAGTCCTTTCATGCTCATGTACGGGTTTCAACCTAGGTCACCAGTTACGGTGGGGTTGGCAACCGAAAAACTCCAACAGGTTAAGGATTTTCTCCAAGACCACATGGATATGTTGAAACTTGCTCATCAGAATGTCCAGCAAGCATAGGATCGGTATAAGAAGTACGCTGATGAGAAACGTCGGCAAGTTACCTTCGAAGAAGGGGAGGAAGTATTTTTACGTGTGCCAGAACATTCAGAAAGTCTGAAAACTGGGCCGACGCCTAAATTGTCTCCCTGATATTGTGGGCCTTTCAAAATACTCAAGTGAGTAGGTGATCGTGCCTACAAATTATTACTACCTTCACATTCTCGCATTCATCCGGTGTTTCATGTAAGCCGTTTACGTAAGCGGTTACATGGGGACGACAATGTCATTGACCAACATGTTTTGGTTGATTTCATTGAACCTCCTACCCTATCGCATGAACCTGAATGTGTTCTTGATTATCATGAGTTGCATACACGTTAACAAGCCTTAATCAAGTGGAAAGACCGACATGAAGAAGGTGCCACTTGGGAAAACATTAGTGTTCTTAAAAAGAAGTTCCCCACTTTTGTTTTCGAGGACGAAAACTCTTCTTAAGGGGGGAGTAATGTCAGGGCACCGGCAAGGTCGGACTAGACAAGGGCAGGGCTGGCTAGGCGGTGTGGAACGGGGAGTTCAACTAAGGAAAAGGGCTAGGGGCTTGCCTATATAATGGGTGGTTGGGTGGTGGACTCTCAGGCTCTAGCTTCCCTTGTCTTACACGGAGCCTGGTAGATGTGTTGAGGGGGGGCAGGGAGGTTGTTGCCCAAAATATGGTGGTTTCGAAAGTGCGCTCGTTGCGTTTGGCCCAATCAATCTACTCCATGTTGTAGGCTCGCTTCAACCCACCCTAGTGTGTAAACCTTAGAGGGCTCCCCCATAAACCCTCTAAATCACACTTTAAGAAAAGGGCCCTTTGAAATGTATAGGGCCTATAAAAATCCCTTTGTGTGCCCATAAACTCTTCAACAACAAGTTTCCAGTCGTTTGCACCGAGGAATTCGGAGTAATCTTTCTCTTTTTGACTTTGTTGACTTCCTACACCAAGTTATAAAAGTGTTTCTCAAGTGTAGGGGGTGGTTGAAGGACCCCCTACATTTTCAGTGAGACATTTTAGGTGAAGGGCCCTTCACTTTTGTGGAGGCCTATGAGGCACGGATTAATTTTTTCAAGGGCCCCCTAATAGCACCTTTATATTAGCTAGATACTTTTCAGATTCTTCCACCCACAATAATCGCAACAGTGCAGACAATCTACCTCGTGACAGGAAGCAAAACTACCATCACGTCGCAAGTATCGATCTCTGGCAGCCTCGACCATACCCAAGAAGCCTGGGCTAACCGTCCCACCACCCTTGGCTCGCTGATTGTTGCCTTACGTCCCCGACAAAAAAAAGGGCCAGCCTTCTCCTCTTGCGACAGCTACTGCTCTCTTCGGGCACGTCTTGGTCATAGCAGCATAGATGAAAAAAAGCTTAGTGCGCTCGTTCGCATACACCTGTGGCCTGCCCTGCTCCTCTACGCGCGTCTTTGCTACCGCCTCTTCACCTACTCTCCTGGCAGCCACCGGCTTCTGCAATTGGCAGCTATAACGGCTTCTGCAATTGGTAGCTATAATGGCATCTACCTGAGATCCCGCTTATTAACCCTTTTTCTACAATTGGGTACCCCCTAGAGGGTCTATGGGGGAGCCCTCTTAGCCGTGGAAGTTGGGGCCTAGAGTCTGGACTCCTCCGGAGACATAATGTGCCACGGGGTGGGCTCCAGCCTCCGTGTAAAACATCGGTCCGAGTCAACGGGGCAGACCTGGCAAGTCTGTACTGTGGATCTGGATGAGCTCGAATCGAAGCCACGACAGAGTTGCAAACTTGCGTGATTTGCATCTGCTTATTTGCCAAAGCACAACTGGTTGCAATGGAGAGGAGTTCCCCACCCCCCTCAGATCTGCAAGGTACGATCTTTCTCAAATTGCGTTTGCTTGCTAGTTTGGGTTTGCCTTTCACGCAGCAGAAGGTCCGTTGAGGGGACGGAACAGAGACAACACCATGCCTTGTGTGAATTTGGTAGTGTGATCGTAGGCGGTTGATTAAAGGGGAAGGGTGTCATCATTCACCACAGTTCCACTTCTCATCCGATCCTTGCTCCCCTTACCGCATGAAGCTGCTGGTGGAGTCAAAACTCCATTCTGAGCATGATATGATCTGAACTATTATCGATCGTTCTTCTAAGCAAACATAGTTCATTCCTTGCAAGAAAACAAGGATGCTGCTTGGTGCCAATCAAAACCTCCTGCAGAAAAAAATCTTACTTCTCAACTTAGTGCCACCCTAGCTCAAAGTGATTTGGCTTTTTGACTTGGAGCTATTTCTTCTATCTTTCTTAGTATAGGCGTCAGATTTATTGTTGTAATAGTGGCAACCTTTATGTTTGTAGTGTTTTGAGGTACCAAGAGGGGTAAGCACATATTTATTAGAGTGGTCCTGGCTTGTACTCTTGCTGATGCACACGTCTCAAAACATAAGAAGTTCCCAAAGAAAATCTTTATATGGTTTCCAAGAAGTTTCAAAAAGTAATCTTGCAATGAGACTTGTGCTTCCTATGTGATCTGATAATTTTTGCAACTTGTAGAGTTTCTAATCCATAAGCTGATTGATGTGGAATCATCGCATGGGTACTTCAATTTGATTAGTCCTCCTGCTATCCATGTACCCACTGACCATTATCTTGTGTTCCTCTTGTAATACTTTGTCTGGATAGAACTGTCAAATCTTTGGGAGGGTCATTCAGGCATTTTGCTTTGGGAGAGAAGCCACATGGGCCTTGTGGTAATCAACAACCTCTTCCACGTGAACCACCTTCTGTGCCACAACAATCTGGGTTAGTTGCGGTTTACTGATCCTATTGTGGATGTTTGAAACTTGCGAAATTTTGCACCACGTCCATCTCCTGTTCCAACATAAGACACCCAAAGATGCTGAAACTATTGTTAGATTTTTTGCCTTTGTGGTGTTCAAATACCAGGACTCCAAGAAGAATTAAAAAATCCTACATAAATAACCATCCGGTACCATGTGCCAGGGGTGAAATCACTGCTGAGACTCTCTTTCAATTCAGTTGTTTTGAAGTGCCTAAAGTCTGTTCAGTTTGTTCTTTCCCATTGGCACGTGGTCCCCTTTCCATTACATAGTTTTCAGCCAATATTGCGCTTACATTTGGTGCATCAAATCAGCCCCGAGCATCCCCTTTTGGTGTTCATCCGGTGCCCACATTGAGGAGAAACATCGGCTACATCAAATCAGCTCCGGAGGTGCTTCATTTTGAAGAGTCACACTTGTGAAGAATTTCTCTGTGTCCTACGTCTTCTATTGTCGACGGGTTGCTACATCATCACTTGTGACAAGATTAGAGAGGAAGCACGGGAGCATTGAGCAACTTGCAAGGTGGCTTTGAGTCGTGACATGTATAATTTGAGCTTGTGGCCTAGGCTTTAGCCTCTTGGAGGAGCCACGGCCCACACTTATAGGCACGGCTAATGGCCCTAAAGGCAAAACCCTCCAAAAAAAGAGGGCCATTGACTATCAAAATTGACCTTTAAAACCATTTTCCCATCCCCCATTGCCGTTCCCGTCCCTGGGACGTGTTCCTTGCCTTTCCCTTGTGATGGCTGGGACGCTCGTTCGTCCCCGACCTGTATCGTCCATCCCAACTGTCCCTGTTCCTCCGTTCCCTGGCCCTAGGGATCTGTTCCCCATCTCCCAGATTTAGTTGCTGGACATGCTGAGGCGGATGGGTTCTATTTTTGGCATACCATAATGTATTCAATACAAGCCCATATATTTGTGTAATGTATTCAATACAGGCCCATATAATCGTGCCATCTATAAAGGTGGCTACCATCTCTTCCATATATTTTCTTGATTCCATCACTTTTAAGTGCTACACTCAGAGGATCGTGGTTACGGCTTGGTCGAACTAGTGTCTTAGATGTCATGAGATGAGGCATTTGGTGAAGGATTGCCTTAGAGGTCGACAAAAGAGACAAATTGGTCGTAGGAGGGGACGATTGTCTGACTCAACAGGGTTTTGCACAGCAACACGATCCTCTACGCATCATGATCCTATGCGCAACATGATAGAGATCAGAGGGGTCAGAGTCAGGAGCAACAGAGCGCTCAACAACACAATGTTGATCAAAGACAGAGACGGTAGACAAGGTCAAGTACAGCCTATCCTTGTTTACGGACGGGTAGTAAGACAGAGGTTGGATGAGGCAGAGATAAACCTTTTGAGGAAGAGTGCACCAGATGAGGATCGAGAGGATGTTCCAGAGTAGGACACATAGAGCATGAGGACCAACTATCGAAGCAGCTCAGGATCATCTTGTGGTGCCTTATTGCAGCCTTTGGAGATCTTATCGGCAGGTGCCTCTTACAGTGGGCACTATTGAGAGTGAGTCTCTGCACTTTGATTGAGGAGTTTTGACTATTTAGTAGGTTTTGCATCTTCAACAGATGTCTCTCGATATCTAAGATCTTGCATGCCCATTTCTTTTCATGTGGTTCATGGAGATTTTTGAATGTTTCTTTGAGGAGTGTGTCGCTATGTGTTGACATGTTTTTCTGTGTTTGTCTGGAGAACGTCGAGACATCTTAAGAGTGGATGTCTTGACATGCTAGACTGGATGTGGATGATTTTGGAATCACAGCCTAGGGGCTTTACAATCTCTTGGCTTCTATGAGCTGCTTTTGGAAGTTTCTTATATCAGACACTTTATATCAGTTAAGTGGCCAGCTATAGACATTGTGGTTGCACTACATTGCTTGAGGCGGATAGAGCTTTTGGTAGATTTATGTAGGTTTCTTACACCTATCACAAAGTGATAGGTGTAAGAAAGTGATGACATGGGAAGTTCCTAGGTGCCCAAGTGAAAGAGCTTTTGGCGTTTAGTTACTTTTGGAGCAATACCAGCTTTTTGTATTTAATGCTTGTGGCTGTTGGCCTTTAAATAAGAGCCTTGGAGGAGGCTCTTTTCAGTTTGGCAGTCGTAGATTGGGAAGAGTGCTCTTCCCGACGATTGTGCTCTTTGAAGATTTATATTAACACTAGTTCTATAATCGGACACTCAAGTATCCTGAGACACTAGAGTTTCTTGTTTTTTTAGCAACTTGTTATAATTATTTGGTGAAGTTAGAAACAAGATTTATAGGTCATACTCATGTCTTAGGTCAGTTATGAGGTGAAGAACATAGTCAAATTTTTAATTCTGCCAAAATTAATACCATATTAAATTACGGTGGTAAGTTTTAAGATGGAAAAAACATAAAAATTTAGTGCAGTTTTACCAAAAAATTTATAAGCTGAATATAACTTCTCATCAAAATGAGATTTTGTATAGATTCCAAGGTTTATGCAAAGGAAAAAACTTATTATAACAAGAACTTGAGCTTCATAACTTAGTTCTTATGCCAATTTTTTGTTATAATAAAAGAATCGAAATCTTGAGAATGCTAACAAAGAGAAAATTTTTGGTATTTTGTAATGGAAATGGAAATATATTTATTTATAGATTTCTCGAATGCTCAATGAATACAGATTGTCCACTCGGACGTACAGTGACCGTAGCTTATAAAGAGCACTTTAATAATAAAATACTTATAAAATTGTTATCCTTTCACATAGTCCATCAAATACTTATGCTTTTGTCACCTATCAGTTGCAATAAATAAATATATTTTCATTTTCATTTATGCAAAAGAATAGCACATTTATGAATATTTTATTATTAAAGTGTTCTTTATGAGTTATGGTCACTGTACGTTTGGGCGGACAGTGTGTTTATTTTGAGCATTCAAGAAATCTATAAATAAATATATTTCTATTTCAATTACACTCTCAAAGCCTCTTTTATTAACATGATGAGGTTATGAGGCAAAACTTAAAGTTTATAATGTATGTATAGACAAACACCGATCAATTGAACATTTTTCAAGGTTTCAAACTCACAGGCATCTTGACATTTAAGCTCTTCTAAGAAAACTTAAAGAGCGTATATGGTTGAAAAACAACCATTGCTATGAAAAACCTATAAAATTGTGCATATAGGTTTCCCAATTGTGTCCATATGAGGTATTTGTACACAAATCATAGTTATTAGGAACGGGAAACCGGAACGGGGAATGCGGAATGGCAACTACCACAAAATGCCATTCCCTGTTAAGGGTACTCACGATTGAAACACGGAACGGGGATTGGGAACGGAAACTTAGAATTGGAACGGGGAATGGAGACCTGAAAACGGCCATTCCCTGTTACTATGATACAAATAAAAATGAAATGAATGAATAATCTAAAAGTGGACTTTATTTTAAGGCTAATCTTTGATAATTTAAAAATAAGAATTTCACATGCGTAGGTATGATGGTAAGATGGATGCTACAATTATTCATTCTTGGTTGCATCAGTTTAATGCTTATTTTGCGACAACTAAGAAGACAGGAAATAACAAGCTTTCCGGTGATGCCATCAATTGGTACCACGCATGGCAAGAGGCACAGTTGGCCGCGCTCTCGAGGAAGCCGAGTCACGAGGACGTGGCAGTTATTAACCATGTCACAGAGATGTGGCAACTGCTAACCTTGGTTGTTGGTTTCTTTCCAATGGGGTTTATTTTATTTGTTTAAGACCCTCTTTTTGAAGTAGCAAACGGTCGGACATTGTATGGCCAATGTGAACGGTAGATTCACCCGCAGACGGAAAGTGGTCGGCACTGGAATTCGTATGGTAAGAGGATGTCTAGGCTCAGAGCAAGATCATATAGGTCCCCCCGTCGCAGTTAGCAAGTTGGTGGATGCTAGGAAGTGAACTCAATTAAGGCGTAAAGTCAAGGTGGGACTTCCAACAAAAAGTATGCGACAGTTGGGCCACATTGCATTTTTGGATGCGGTCCCAATGAGGATAGATGGTCAGAAGACCAGTGGGAGCCCAACGGAAGCATCTCCTAAAATTTAGGGAACTGCTATTTTGGGCCGTGAAATGTGTTCGCGTCATTACCTTCGGTATGACTAGGGGAACACTTTATAACTCTGCCGCGAAGTCAACTGACGCGTCGGTTGGGATATTTTTAAGCGGCGAACCCGAAACGGGAAAATGCTTGTAAATGCGCCAAGTGTCACATTTTCAGGGACTTGCCTCTTCCAGAAAAATGGGCGCTGATTTTTAAGCTGGGAGAAGCCTCATTTGCAACCTGTCACAGGTTAAGAGCTATGGAGTGCTTTCTTTCCCTCTCATGTACAGTGTGGTGCTAGGAGTGATGCCCTGCACACTACACACTGCTCTCTCTCTCCCCTACGTGCAGTTATGTGATGCCCCACAAGAGGGCTACTCATTTGACTGATGTACAGTTGTGTGGGTTCATGCTTTTGTGCTGAGGCAAGAGCCTCCTTGAGCAGGAACAGGGGTAGCTAACTGCTGCTCCAAAGCAGGCACTGGTGAGGGTCATAACCTCACCGTACAGGTGCAAAATCAGCGCTGTGTATGCGCTGTAAATTCACTGTTTTTCAGCCATACGGACGCCAGGATCATTGGGAATCGTGCCCCACTGGCAAAGGACAGTTAGGGGACTGTTTGGGGCTGAAAACAGGGCAAAAACCAGTAAATACAGCGTGCTGAATTTACTGTTTTTGGACAGGAATCAAAGGGTATACACCAGTGCAAGCGAGTTCCAGCAGGGGAATTGGTTTCGCGCAAGTTTTGGGGCTGTTATGCTGCCGAAATTTGGCCAAATCAAATGGTATCTAGGTGGATACACGTGAAGGATTCCCAAGACCTTACCTTGTAATTTACCCTCCTAAAGAATAAAGAAATACCGAAAGGGGCGCCAATTTGGGGGCCTACAGGTTGTCAGCGTCTGCTCGGAGCATTCTAGCTTCCGAGCCGTGTGTGAGTTGAAGTGTTAATTCCCATTACAGGTTCTCTTTGCAAAGTGCTCTGTGTGTGTGTATAAAGTAAAGAATTTCGGGTGAAAGCCAACGCCTACCGCCCTAAGGGCCGGTTACACCGAGCATGGGGTGCCCCTTTCCTTCAATTGGGCCGACTTCCAAGACAAGCTTAAGGTGCGGTTTATGCCCCCACAGTACCTAGCACGGTTGAAAGACTATTGGCGCAGTCTCAAGCAAAATGGTATGCCAGTTATGTTTTTCTCCAATCGTGTTTAGCAGTTCGGAACCCAATTACGCAAATCGGATGATGAGCGCAAGGAGGCTTTCATTTTCGGGTTGGACAACTATATCAGGTTTGATTCGAAGTCCTCGACCCAATCGATCTCAACAAGGCGGTAGCGATTGCTCTTGCACAGGAGATGCAGCACAACAAGGGAACAAGGGAAAGCCTAAGGAAAACAAGACTTCCACAAGTACCTCTCAGAATGGTAAGAACGGTAAGACTGGTAAGAACGGTAACTCTTCTAACCAATCTCCCAGTAGTCTCTCAGAAAAGAACTCTCCAAATGAACCTAAGGGTAAGGCTAACACAATTGCTAAACCTAAGCTCACTCCATATGAAAAGGTAGAACAAGGAATTTTACGAGGATACATCACATTGGAAGAGCAAAGCACTTATTTTAAGGAAGGTCGTTGTTTTCATTGTCACATCAAGTGTCACATAAAAAGAACATGTTCTAAGCTTGAATCGAATGAATCTAAAGAATCCACATAACCCACTTCCTCTATCAATGCAATAAATAAGAACGCGAGTGTGACCCAAGTCTCTCATAATCCTCCCATTGATGAGTCTCTCATTAAGTGTTATGGTCGTGTGAATGGTCAATGTTTTGTCATATTGTTTGACCCAGGCAGTATGCATGATTTGATTAGTGACTCTCTTGTCGAAAGAGCCCACTTGGAGGTTCGCAAGACATCTCCTTTCGAGGTGTCTGGCTTCTCTCCCGGTATGGACTCTCTTCATCACGCAAGAGTGCCTTGATGTTTTGTTCACTGTTCAACAAGTATCCTTCCGCAGGATATTTGTAGTCTCTCCTCTTTCAGGATGTGATATGCTTTTTGGCATTCGATGGTTTCGTGAACATAACCCTCTCATTGATTGGGCGGAAAATACGTTCATTTTCAATGTCAAAAGTGACTCTCCCCTTGTCTTTTGTGGAGAGCAAGTTGTTCATTCTTCATCTCTCATTTCTAATGTGCAGGCGAAGATTGAAAGGATTCAGGAGACAGAGACTCTCTCAGTCTCGTCTTCTCCAAACCATGACACACTGGAATTACATGATTTGCATGATAATGATAAGCATGATGATTTGTATGATCAAGATGTGATTTCTCACAAGCATGATGATTTGTAGGAAGATGATGTGATTGGTTTAGTTGCCACTTTTTCTAGTGAAGCTAACCTCATTGCAGATTTGTTCGATCATGGAGAACCAATCTTGGCTCTCGAGTCGAGGCCCAAAGAGCCCTCTCCGGAAGTAATACGTGTTCGAATGATTAGTCAGCACGCATTGTTCGAGTGTTTCATTCGTGATCGTTTCCTGTATTTTAGTCAGCGTCTTTACGTGATCCTTTTCCAAAGGCTCACTTTGAAAAGGAGGGAATATCACGTGACACATCGAACCCTATGTGTGCGTGGACAAGCTACAGCATGACCAGGGTTCAGTTCAGTCAAGTCAGCCTAAATTAAGAAGTGATCTGGCACTTTTGTGAGTCTGTTTGCAGACCGTGCATGTCCAGGCACTTAGAGTAGATGCATATCCTCTGGTTGCACACAACATGATCATCAGCATTCCCATCAGAACCCATCAGGAGCATTTTTACAGTGCATAGACCTATTTTCCCTATTTTTGACATTTTTCACTTATTCTTTTTTAAGTAACCTTTGTTGGGAACTGGGTAGGGCAAATTCAGTAAGGAAATATATAAGAAACCTAGCGCTAGCATTCCACGACAGAAGAGGTAACAGGAACACAGCGTTCAACAGGCACCTTCTTAGCAAGATTCCCCCTTGCAGACCCTAGCGTTTTGCAACAAGCAAGGCCTAGCGTTTTTGCATGACAGACCAGCCTTGGCGTTTTGCATAGCGGATCAAACCCGGCAGTAGCAGAACAACAGATCAGCCCTAGCGTTAGCAGATTTCCACAGCAAGACAACATTCAGCCCTAGCGTTTTTGCATCAGCATAACACTTCAGCGTTTTGTAGATTCACCGCGACGAAACCCCAAGAAGCATCAGTGTTTTTAGTTTTCAGCAGTTAGACTCCGCACTAGAAGTCCCGAACCTCGCAGATCTCACCTTCCCGCAGCAGATCCTCGCTGCACGGTCAGATCCATCGAAGTACGCAGTTTTAGCATCTGCGTTTTCAGCGCGTCGTCGTCGCATCGTCGCCATTGACATTGTCAATGACATAGAGTCAGAATTCAACAGATAAAGATTTGCAGATTTCAGCCCTTAGCATTTTCAGATTTCAGCCCATCGTCGTCGTCGACATCGTCGGCAAGTCCAAAGCATTGTAGAGATTTGTGCAATCAATAGTAGACCACTCTTGCCATAGAGAGTGGGGCCTTCGAAGGAGGGTTTGACAACATTCTGGTGTGGTATTCTTCTCTCTCTATCTCTCAGTCTCAGCACCTTCATTCACAGTGTTCACCACTTTGTTTGTGTCCATTGCACTCTCTCACTAAAGGAACGGAAGGCTCTCCCTTCCATAAGTAAAAGGAACCCTTGAGCACAGTTCGGAGCACTCATCTTGAGCAAAGTTCAACATTCACTTCCGCTGCACCTTACAATGGAAGTGGCAAAGAAGAATTTTCCCCACGAGAAGGTTTTTTCGACCCTCCCCCTTCCCCATCTGCGGGCAAGGATTGTACCAGATCCTACGGAGGCTTTGATCAAGACGATGATGGACAGGAAGAAGTTACAACAAGAAGCGCAATGCGTCGCCTTGGAGCGCGAGCGCGAAGAAAGAAAAGCAGAAGGAAAGGCAGCATTTCATCGTGAACACAAAGAAAGAATGGCAGCCATAGCATGTAAACATGAAGAAAGAATGGCAGCCATAGAGCGTGAGCACAACGAAAGGAAAGCCGCATTGGTCCTACTCTTTTCTAATGTGCAGGCGCAGATGACAAGAATCGGGAGAAGGAGACTCTCTCAATCTTGTCTTCTCCAAAGCACGACACACATGAATTGCATGATAATGATAAGCATGATGATTTGCATGATCAAGATGTGATTATTCACGAGCATGATGATTTGCATGACAAAGATGTGATTGTTCACAAGGATGATGGTTTAGTTGATGTTTTTTCTAGTGAAGCTAACCTCATTGCAGATTCGATCAATCACGAAGAACCGATCTTGGCTCTCGAGTTGAGGTCCAAAGAACCTCCACAAAAAGTATTTTGTGTTCGAATGATTAGTCAGCACGCATTGTTCGAGTGTTTTATTCGTGATGTTTTCCTGTATTTTAGTCACCGTCCTTATGTGATCCCTTTTCATAGGCATGGCATATGGTACGATGAACGCGATTCACTCATGAATGAGCACGGATGTATGCGGATCACTCATGGAAAGATGAAATGTTTGCATCCAAGGAATTCACATTCCATGTCTCTTCCTTGGCATGACACAGTATCCGAAAGAGCACAAGTATGATTGAGCATCAAACATAGGCATTTCCATTGTGACTTGCCACAGTTGATTGATTTAGATCAGGAAGTCAGATTCGATCCCATTGTTTGTGTATGTTTGATGAACGGTTTGGCACTTCGTCTATATGTTCATCTACATTGCATGCACAGTTTTTTGGGAAGACTAGGATTTTTCCAGTCACTTTACATGGAATGGATATGTTCATGTTTTTGTGTTGGAAGTGGTTTCATGAATTTTCATCCTCGGAGATTCTTGAAGAACGTAGACGCATGACTATAGATGAAGTTGAAGCATTGAAGGAGCCACAAATGACTTTGTGTCGCTTTCGGTGCGGCCCAAATAAGCAAGCGTTGCAGACCTTTATGAAGTTCAAGTATCGCACGACCCACGCATCAGAGTGGGCCGGCGAAGAGTCCTTCCCAGGATTCTAGACATTGTTGGCGATCTCCCTCGATGCCATACAGTCGGTAGCAGTACCTCACTTTGAAAAGGAGGGGATGTCACATGCACATCAAACCCTATGTGTACGTGGACAAGCTACTTCATGACAAGGGTTCAATTCAGTTCAGTTAGCTTAGGAAGTGTTCTGGCACTTTTGTGAGTCTGTTCGCAAACCGTGCATGTCCAGACACTTAGAGTAGATACATTTCCTTTGGTTGCACACAACATAATCATCAGATTACCATCACAACCCATCAGGAGCATTTTTACAGTGCACAGACCTATTTTCCCTATTTTAGCCATTTTGTCACTTATTATTAATAAATGACTTTGTTGGGAAATTGGGTAGGGCAAACTGACTAAGATAATATATAAGAAAAGCTAGCGCTAGCACTTTCTGGCAGAAGAGGCAGCATAGACTCAGCATCTGATAGGCACCTTCTCAGCAAGACCTAGACAAGACCACCTTGCGTTTTTGCAGCGGACGGCCCTAGCGTTTTCTGCAGCAACATAGCTAGCGTTTTTCATCAAGATCAGCCCCAGCGTTTTGCAGTTGCTGATCAGCCCGGCGTAGCAGATACCCAGCAGATTCCCTAGCGTTTTTGCAACAGGACAGCATTCAGCCTAGCGTTTTTGGACCAGCATTTCAGCCTAGCGTTTTTGCAGATTCCGACGTCATAACCTTCTCTGCATCAATGTTTTCAGTTTTCAGTATCTAGACACCGCAGATCAAGCCCCTAACCTCGCAGATCTCACCTTCCCACAACAGATCCTCGCCGCACGGTCAGATCAGCCAACATTTGCAGATTCAGCCCGGAAAACGCGGATTTCAGCATCTACGTTTTCAGCGCGTCGTCGTCACATCGTTGTCATCGCCGTCGTCATCGACATAGAGTCAGAATTCAGCAGATACAAGATTTGCAGATTTCAGCCATTAGCGTTTTCAGATTTCAGTCCGTCTCGTCGTCGTCCTCATTGTCGTCGACATCGTCGGCAAGTCCATTGCATTCTAGAGATTTTTGCAATCAATAGTAGACTGCTCTCGCCATAGAGAGTGGGGCCTTCGGAGGAGGGTTTGACAACATTTTGGTGTCATATCTCTCTCTCTCTCTCTCTCTCTCTCTCTCTCTCTCTCTCTCTCAGTCTCAGCACCTTCATTCACAGTTCTATTCACTTTGTTTGTGATCATTTGCACTCTCTCCCTAAAGGAACGGAAGGCTCTCTCTTCTGTAAGTAAAAGGAACCTTGAGCATAGTCCGAAGCACTCATCTTGAGCAAAGTTCAACATTCACTTCCGTTGCACCTTACAGAAACCCACAAGGGTTGATTCTCTAGCTTCAATAGAGAGCTCCAATGCGTAGAGCACACTCACTTTTCGGGGGGTAGGTGCATTGCCAACCTGAGAAGAGGGGGAGGGGGTGCTCCTAAATAGCCAGCAGGAAGAGGGGGCACTAGAGAATGAGGGAGGGTGAGAGTAAGAGTGAGAGAGTCACTGCATTGGTACTTAAAAACCATTCAACTTTTACATTTTAAAAGTCCCTAAGCTATTAATAAAATGTGTAAATTTACTCACAACTGCACACACATATGCTACTAGTAAAATGTTAGCTGCTTTCGACACTGCTTTGGCATTACCTGTTCGTACTTGTCCGGCCATTTGGTCCAGCATAAACCATTTAAAATATTTTAATTGACTTATCCTAAGGCCGTAAAAATAATTCAAGCCTTAGGGTTACTATTCCAAGGACTCCATCTCATTCTTGTGCTCGCACTGACGCGTGTAATTTTCTGAGCGTGAAATCTGAGGTTACTATCTACCCCTTCATTGAAGACCCGATTTCCCAATCACTAAGGCTTCAGGGTATTTTCTGCTAGGGTCTCCCTGAGGTGCTGTGGCTCAAATTTGGGCGTACCTTGAGCCCTAGAACTGCTAGTTCTATTCTGATGTGCACACAACTAATTAGATAATTATTTTCTCGTGAATAAATTAATTATTTACAAAGTCTGACATTGTTACATCCCTCTTGGTTCTAAAAAGTTGACCTCGACTGTAGAGCGTGAACATAACTGTGCAAGATGTTTGGGTAGTCCTTGAGATCGGACTCAGTTATCCACTTTGGATCTAAAGGGGTGTAATTCTTGAACTTGACTAAATACTTTCGATGTAGGCTCCCGGACTTTAGTTGTCTCTCAATGTGGTATATTATCTGTTCAGGTTGAAGGATTTTCTTAGTCTCTTCGACTTCTGGAGGATCTTCGTGTATTGATCTTTTGCGGCAAAGATGTTTTCCTTGGTGACCTTAATAGGAAGTAAGAGTGGCTTCCCATAAATAATGTCGAAGGGAGCTTTACCGATTGAGGAATGTATGGTATTATTATACGCAAACTCAACTAAAGGTAAGTACTGTTCCCATTTGGATTGTTTGTTCGAAACATAGCACTTGAGGAGATCTAAAACAGTGGCATTAGCGATTTCGCTTTGACTATCTGTTTAGGATGATAAGCTGATGAAAAATCAAGCTTAGTTCCCAAGTTCTCGAACAATGCTTGCCAAAATAGACTAGTCATTCAAGGATCTCTATCACTGATAATAGTCTTTGGCAATCCACGGTGTTTAAAAATCTGAGGTAGAAATAGTCTAGCCATGTGATCAGCTTTGATCGTCTTTTCAACAGGAAGGAAATGTGCTTGCTTGGTGAATTTGTCTACTGTAGTCCAAATTGCATCATTTCCATTCTTGGATCTAGGAAGATCTGTAATAAAATCCATGGCAATACTTTCCCATGGCGTGTTAGGTACAGGGAGTGCCTGAAGCTTGCCATCAACTTTATGTCTGTCATATTTCACTTTTTGGCAGACTAAACACTCACGTACATATTTTTCAATGTCCGCCCAGAGTGTAGGCCAAAAGAAATATCTTTCGAGGCTACTAGTGGTAGCAACAATTCCCCGATGTCCGGCATAAGGAGAATTATGTGCTTCATTCATCACCTTCTGTCGTAAGGGTTGAGCTATGCATATTGCTTATTGACAATATAGTGTACTATCCCTAATGGAATAAGGTGGCCTTGAGTGACCAGCTTGAAGATCTGCCCAAATTGTAGCGAAGTCTGGATCTTGAGGATACATCTCACTGAGAGATTCTAGTTCCTCATGATAGATAGTTGTTATTGCATTGATCTTTGGACGCCTAGAGAGAGCATCTACAACTGCATTCTTTGTTCTAGAAGTGTGTAAAATTTGAAAATGGAACGTTGAAAGAAAATTGGCCCATCTTATCTGCTTTTCTCATAATTTTCTTTGTGTGAGAAAGTAGTGAAGACTCTGATGATCTGTCTTGATTTCAAAGTCAGCTCCTAACAGATAATGTTTCCAAATGGAAAGAGCATGAATTACTGCCGTTAGCTCTTTCTCATAAATGGAAGCATGCAACTTTGCATCTTTAAGGCGCTGACTTTCGTAGGCTGTGGCGTGACCCTCTTGGTTCAAAACTGCTCCTACACAATCTCTAGATGCATCGCAGTACACCTCGAAAGGTTTGCGAAGATCAGGGACGGTGAGAACAGGTCCGCGACTGTAGATACTTAAGCTTTTCAAAAGCTTGTTCTTGTCCAGGCTCCCTATGGAATGGAATCGGTTGCTTTGTCAGATCATGGAGAGAACCCACTATGGCGGCAAAGGCTCGAATGAAACGCCGATAATAGGAACAGAGGCTGAGAAAACTTCGTACGTCATGTACTGTAGTTGGCGCAGGCCATTTTACAACTGCTTGAATCTTATGAGGGTCCATTCTCACCTGGTTGTGAGATACTACATGGCCCAAGTAGTGAATTTCTTTCAGATTAAACTCACTCTTCTTAGCATTCACAAATAATGTGTTTGCGTAATTCTTCAAACACTAATGCGAGATGCTTATAGTGTTCTTCTTCCGTCTCTGAGAAGATTAAGACGTCATCGAAGAAAAATCCTTAAATTTTCTATATGAGTGAAAGGTTCTATCCATCATTCTGTTGAATGTGGCTGGTGCATTAGTGAGTCCAAAAGGCATCACTAAGAATTCATACAACCCGAAGGTTGTTCTAAATGAAGTCTTATGCACATCCTGAGGAGCTATGCGGATTTGATGATACCCGCTCTTCAAGTCTATACAACTAAAGACACTTGCTCCTTGTAACTTATCAAGAATGTTATCAATCCGAGGGATTGGGAATCGATTCTTGATTGTGATCTTGTTTAAAGATCTGTAGTCTATGCACATGCAGAATGTGCGTTTTTTTGTACTAGCAAGACAGGAGAACATATATGGAGAAGTACTAGGCCTTATTAGACCCTTCTCCAAAAGTTCGTTAACCTGCTTAAGGATTTCCTCTTATTGCATTAAACTAACGCGATAAGGGGACTGATTTGGAGGAGAACTTCCTGGGATCAAATAAATTGTATGATCCTCAGGTCAAGAAGGTGGGAGTTCATTCTGAAGTTCATCTGCAAAACAATCTTCAAAACTTTCTAATAACTTAATTCTTTGTTACTCTAAAGAAGAAGAAATTGTGAAGCAGACACATCTCTCTCTCTTGCAAAAATTAAGTACACTGAAACACATTTTCATTTTTTTCTTGATTGCAATGTGATTGGCGATGGGGATACGCCAATCACGTGCATCCGCAAGTACAAGATATTGCTTTCCTTTATGATCAAAGAATAAAGTTTTTTGAACATAGTCAGGCATGGGATGCATCTTGTAGTGCCAAGGCATTCCCAAGATGACATCACACCCTTTAAGTGAAGCTAGTAAGAAAGACTCTTGATCTTTTTAGTTGTCGACCTTTAAATTCAGCTTCCCTATGATTGGAGTAGAACTGGAGTTTTGCCCTTTGAAAGCAGATTGTGCTTGAATAGAAACTCCAAAACGGTTGGGTTGTAAATTCAGGTCATCAACTAGCTTTGTAGAGATGAAATTGTCTGTATTGCCAGGATCAAACAGAATAAGAGCCCGTTGGTTGTTGAAGCTACCCATGCTTTGAGAAGAGCTCTTTCTTTTCCATCCTTGGTTGTGTTCCTTTGTACATCTGGGACTGCATTGGAAGAAGGTGGTTGTGGGGTTTTGGTAGGGCAATCACCCTTCATATGTCCAATTTTTCACACTTGAAGCATCTTCCTTTGCTAATGTAGGTTCTCAATTCATCAGGAGAGAGATATTTCCCTTTCTCGGGCTGATTTAGCTTGCTTCTGCATCGGAGGCGGTTCTTTTCTTTTTTTGAGAAGAAGAAGTAGAGGTAGGCTGTTCATGGAGAGCCTTCTGCTTGGCATGATAGGTACTTTGCTCCATCTTCCTAGGAGTACCCTTGTCATGTATTCCATCAGCTATGCGAGATGATTCCATAAGTATCTGCAAGTTAACTCGAGGGTAAAGCTTCATAGCCTTTTGCAAGGCTTCATGTAATCCTTTTTCAAACTTGCACATCTTCTCCGAATCTTCAATCTTTTTGAATGGGGTGACTTTCAAGAGAACGTCCCAAAACCTATCTACATAGCGTGGAACAGTTTCGTTCTCTGACTGTGAGAGTCGATCCCATTCTTTCTTTACTTCTTTCTCATAGTCTGGAGGAAGGAACTGTGCGTAGAACTCCTTCTTGAAAGTTGTCCCAATCTTGGGGTTTGCGTTTTTCTAGGATTAGGGTTAACCATCAACTGCTGGCAGTGCCTTTCAGGTACATACTGACATGGCGAAGCTTGGATCTTTCTTTAAAGTTCCCTTTTGCAAATGAAACTTCAAATTGGCGGATCAAAGTCAAAGCTTTGTCATTATCACGCTATCCATTGTAGGTGTCGAATTTTACATCTTTGTCACCTGATTTGAATGTTTTCTGCTTGTGGTGCTTCCTCTTATGGTGCTCCTTCTTTCTATGCTTAGACTCCTTGTGGACATGAGTCCTTTCCTCGAATGCACTTCCTGCTACGATGGATCGTTAAGAAACATGTCTTCTGGAGCGATTATGTCATCCAGATCCTTCATGAAAGAAAACTGAGAAGAATCAGGAGGATCCTGCTCTTGAACCTTTGGATTAAACCGCACATGACGTTCTGGAGGTCCAAGAAACATGTCTTCTGGAGCGATTATGTCATCCAGATCCTTCATGAAAGAAAAGTGAGGAGAATCAGGAGGATCCTGCGCTTGAATCTTTGGATTAAACCGCACATGACGTTCTGGAGGTTTCCTCTGTCTCACGTGCATGCGGGAGGTTCCAATTAAAGGATCTTTCTTTGTTTCTTGCGTCTTTGGGCTCTGCGGGATTTCTCTCTACCCCATTGGCACTTTCTCCTTCCCTTTCTCAAGGGTATGGAGAATCTTATGGACTTTTGGATGGGAGATAGCTTTTTGCAACTCTGCCACCTGATGTTGAAGGATAGAGAACTCTATCTCATGTCCTTCCATTTTTGCAGTCTGCCAAGAGTCATCAATCCCTTAAGAAAGAGAGAGATGATCTTGCTCTGATACCATTGTCACAAAAATATGGAAGCGTAAACTAACTTTTAATTTTAATTCAAATACTCAAGAGAATTGGAGAGAGAGAGAGAGAAAGCTTGACACTTCATTGGGGACCAGAAGATGGGTTGGTCCCCCCCCCCATAAAGAGAATATCTTTATTACTAAGGGAGAATCTTTACAAGCACAGGAACGGGGCAAAAGCCCGTCCTTTATTCTTTCTTTTCTGCTTCTGAGTGAGAGAGTGAGAGAACTACTCTCTGAATACTTCGAGGATTTTTCCTTTGTTGCAAGATTTTGGGAAGCTTCGTAAACGGGAGTCTATCTTCCACAAAACTCCACGGAAGCTCTCATAAATGAGAGTGTCTTCTGCTAACTATGTCCCTTTATGCATAATCATTCCTGCAATAAAAACAAGGGAGAAATACGCAAAATGCATGCACACATGCTTGCTGTAATTTTTTTCACATAACCTGAAAATGTTACCTAAATGCCGAAATAGAGATCTTTTTTGCAATGAAATCGCACCAAACTTTGTGTGCGCGTAGTGTAGGTAGAGAAGAACTAGATTCTGTGAGAGCTTTGCTAAAACTCACCCTAATAGAGGTGATTAGGGGCTGAAAACAGAGAATTTGCAATAGCTAGGTATGAAAGAAAGAGAGTTTCCTTCTACTTTTTCACGATGAATCTTCCCCACAGCAGCCTATGATCAAGAGAAACCTTGTTCTAGGTGATGGGAGCTCCAAGACTCCACATACACCACAAGGGTTGATTCTCTAGCTTCAATGGAGAGCTCCGATGCGTAGAGCACGCTCACTTTTGGGGGGGTAGGTGCATTGCCAACCTGAGAAGAGGGGAGGGGGTGCTCCTAAATGCCAGCAGGAAGAGGGGGCGCTAGAGAATGAGGGAGGGGAGAGTGAGAGTGAGAGTGAGAGAGTCACTTTGCATTGGTAAGTGTGTCAAGTGGCACAAACTTAAAAACCATTCAATTTTCACATTTTAAAAGTCCCTAAGCTATTAATAAAATGTGCAAATTAACTCACAACTGCACACACAGATGCTACTAGTGAAATGTTAGTTGCTCCCCAGCACAATGCCGGACCGACACTGCTTTGGCATTACCTGTTCGCACTTGTCCGACCATTTGGTCCAACACAAACTATTTAAAATATTTTAATTGACTTATCTTAAGACCGTAAAAATAATTCAGGCCTTAGGGTTACCGTTCTAAGGATCCCATCTCATTCTTGTGCTCGCACTGACGTGCGTAATTTCTTGAGCCTGAAATCTGAGGCTACTATCTACCCCTTTATTGAAGACCCGATTTCCCAATCACTAAGGCTTCAAGGTATTTTCTGTTAGGGTCTCCCTGAGGTGCTTTGGCCCAAATTTGGGCGCACCTTGAGGCCCTAGAGGCTAGGACTGCTAGTTCTATTCTGATGTGCACACAACTAATTAGATAATTATTTTCTCGTAAATAAATTAATTATTTACAAAGTCTGACATTGTTACATACCCTCTCTTGCACATAACAATTATTCCATCATGAGCATTTCCCATAGCATAGAACCCTTTTTTCCAAATTACACATTTTTCACTTATTTTTTAATAAGTGATGTTTGTTGGAAAAATAGGTAGGGCAAATTGCTAAAGAGCTATAAAAGAAACCTATTGGGCACTCAGTAGAGGCAGAGGAGGCAGCAGAAGGTGGTGCACCAAGTGTTGCACCCAGCAGGTGGTCTCTCTCTCAGTAGTATCCCAACAACCTAGCGTTTTCAGTTTCAACCCAAGATCAGTCCTAGTGTTTTTGGATTCAGCCTCAAGCACAACAGATCAGCCAACGTTTTGGTTTTCAGCCTCAGCGTTTGCAGATCAGTCCCTTAGCCTCGTAGATCACACCCTTCCACTAGTAGATCCTCAGTGTACCGTCAGAACAACCAGCGTTTCTGATTTCAGCCAGCGTTTTCAGATTTCAGCACCTAGCGTTTTGCTCGTCGTCGTCGCCGTTGTCACCACCATCATCGTCGCCGACATAGTCCTAATTTCCCGCAGCAGATCAGATTTCAGTTTTCAGCCAGCAGCATCTCTAGCGTTTTGCATTCTCAGCCCTTCCTCGTCGTCGTCGACATCATCGTCGCCGTCGACATCGTGATCTTCATCGCAGTTCGGACTTGACGACAATACCATCGTTGTCGTCGTCATAGTCTCCATCGTCGACATTGTCATCATCAAGACCATTGTACCAAATTTGTGCAATCTATAGTATAGACCTCTCTCGCCATAGAGAGGGGGGCCCTTGGAGGAGGGTTTGAGAACCGTCTGGTGTCGTGTTCTTCTCTCTCTCTCTCTCTCTCTCTCAACACTCTCATTCATAGTTTGATTTTAGAAGGCAGCATGTGACGGGTTTTAGGGTTAGGGTTTTTGTGTCAAGGTCATAGACGCATCGGTACAATGCATTTGTTGCCTTGCCTCAGACTCATGCTCCTTAGAAAGGTGGTCCATGCCAATCTCTCGGTCAATGCCAGAATCCTTTGTGCCATGATTAGTTCTCTTTTTGTGGTATTTGCATTTGTGATCATGTGCATGGCACTAGGATATCCGAGTGACCTTCGAGTCTTGAACTAACTTGACTAAGTTTTGCAAGAATCGTCCGAGGGCCTAAAACCTAGAACAACAAGAAGTAACAAAGAAATACCAACTTATAAAGTTTTGCCGAGGGGCCTAAAATGTCACAAGACGGGCACCACGTGCCAATAGACTTTTAGCACTTCAATAACAACTGAACTGAGAGAGAGAGAGAGAGAGAGAGAGAGAGAGAGAGAGAGAGAGAGAGAGAGAGAGAGAGAGAGAGAGAGAGAGACGACACACGACACGGAGTGACGGAATTCCACCCTAGAGAGTATTGCCCCAAACCTTGGCGCCCCTTTCGGATTTCTTTATATTGCATCAACACAGTACAAGCCGGTACTCGAGACTCTGCACCTTCGCCAGGAAGCATGCCAGAGAATGAGACCTAACCTCATATTTAAAGACCCTTGGCCTGAAAAGCAGTTACAGTAAAAAGCCTTTAAAACTCAAAAGCTTTTGGTTCAAAAAGCAATGCCAAAAGCTGCCAGCATAATTTACGGAAATCCGTACAGCTTGCCACGTCATCAGCCAACGCAAAACGCGAAAATCCGTACAACCTGCCACGTCATCATGCCATTGCAATTTTCGGAAATCTGCGACGTCATCAATTTTTGCGTGTGTCCGGATTCTGCTTTATTTTAATCCCTTTATGTCACTGGGGCCCCATCGGACGGGGTCCCCATAAGTTGGTAGGACTTCTTCTTCTTTTACTACTTGTCCTTCTTAGGGTTTAGGCCCCTCGGCCGACATGTTCAAGTTGGCTCCATTCTTCAGGGCTTTGACACGTCAGTAGTTTGTTACATAAAACTAAAGGACACACACACACACACACACACACACACACAAAAGATACGTGAAAGTGACACGTAGGAGCTGCTATACAAAAATTCTACGATTGGCGTTGCTCGTGATGATGTGGCAGTTGTATGGATTTTCGCTTTTTACGTTGGCAGCTTTGGGCAGCCTTTGGGCGCCAGACTTTGGTGCAAGTGCTGTTGGGCTTGATGCTTTTGGGGCTCTTCTTTTGGCATCCCTTGTACTCTTTATAAGTGCCACAGGCCACTTCTCAGAGCATCTTGACGCAGAGTCTCGGAGAGAGTCGGACCCTCGGGAGTTGTACCTTTGCAAGTCTATAATAAAGAAATACCGAAAGAGGCACCACTCTTTGGGGCCAACATGTCTGGGCTCGGAATTTGCCGAGTGGTGTTGTCTCTCTCTCTCTCTCTCTCTCTCTCTCTCTTTTTCTTAACTCTTTTAAGCTGTTTTGAAGTACTAAGAGTGTTGCCAAGTGTGTTATATCTGTGTTTCCATTCGATCACTTGGTGGAAGAGATTACACCCGTCCTGCGAACCAGCTCACAAAGGCTGGCAGAACACTTCCTAGGCTGTCTCAAACTCTAGAATTAGAATTTATAGCTTGTCCACATGCACATAGTGTTAGATGTGCACGTGACAAGTTGGTTCTTGGAGATTCTTTGGTGGAGTTTTTGGCCTTCTCAGCAGAAGTTTGGGTGACCTCTTTCCGCTTCAGCTCTCTACTACCTTCTTCCCTTACTCCCGTGCTCCCAGATTTTGAGTAGTATCACCCATCTTTTGTTACTCTATATCACTGGCAGTTTTTCCCTGAGGTTTGTGGTTGTTGAATAGCTTAGGGGTTTTTTCACTATCAAATCTGTCATATTATGTGTGTCTATGGGCTTATGTACTGCCTTTGGTCCTGTAATTTGATAACATAATACAAAAGGGTACCAAGCCCCCCTTCTTTAGAGAGAGAGAGAGAGAGAGAGAGAGAGAGAGAGAGAGAGACTCTTCATACATGAAATCTTTGTTAAACATGTACTAGAAGATCATGGCACAATTTGTTTAACCAAGGCTTAAGCCCGTGGCATAATCTAATAGATTTCTTGCAGCAGAACGCTCACAAGGTACCTATCTCAGCTCCCAACTTAGGGACTGGCATAAGAGCCTGACTGTAACGGCACTGGCTGGCCTCAGCAACATGTGTGGAGCATTTGTAACGAATCCTGTCAATGTCGTGAAAGTGCGAATGCAGCTGGATGGTGCTTTGCCGTCAAGTTCAGTGAGTTTTCTTTAGTGGAATTGCTATTTTGAATGGAGATGTAAGCTCAAGGCTAAGGAGCCCGTTTGGTGCAAGTGTAGGAATGTGTGTATGGAGGCTTTGTCTCTGGTATTCTTCGGGTAAGGAGAGATGAGGGTTTTACCTCTCTTTGGAGAGGAACAGGAGCTGCCTTGCTTAGAGAGGCATCATATTCTAGTATACGCATGGGCCTCTATGAACCCTTCAAAATGGTAATGTGGTGTGCATGTGTTTTCCTGGAGAAAGCGGTGCTTCTTTGCTATGAAGGTGTCATTAAAGTTTTTGCCTTGTTTTTGTTTTTGGGCGAAAGATGCTTGGAGGTGATGATCAAGCCCACACGCCGTTGTGGATAAAGATTACTGCTGGGGCAAGTGCGGGAGTTATTGGAAGTGCTGTTGCAAATCCCACAGATGTAGTGATGGTAAGAATGCAAGCACAACGGCCTGCTCAAGTGCCTTTCAAAGGTAGCATGTCACTTAGCAAGCTCCTTGATACTTGACATATTGAGTTTCCATATTCAAGCCGTACCTTGCAATCTAGCTTCGCTAAATATTTCTAAGTGGCCATCCTAGGGGCTCATGCTGGGTGGAATTATGGCGGACCTTTTCAAGCGTTTTCCTCAATAGCAAGGACAGAAGGGTTAAGGGGTCTTTACCGAGGGTTGTTACCAACGATGCAAAGAGCAGCACTACTAAATGCAGCACAAGCTCCAAGTTATGATCATGCAAAACATGCAATACTGAATGCTGGAATTGTAGGTGAAGGTGTAACATGCCATATGATAGCCTCAATGGTGGCAGGACTGATGTCAGCCATTGTCATCTCACCTGTAGACCTCATAAGAACCAGGTAAATGAATGGCAGCAGTGCTGATTTTAGCTCTTTTGATTTAAGCAGCAGTTTGTTACTGGCAGAATGAAAGCAAGGATGTAGGCCAAAGAACAGAAAACAATACCTTTCATGGGCAATGGATTTAATTGGTTGAGATGGCCGTTGCTACGGCTAAGAAAAGGTGAATTTTCTTTTAAGCGTAGGGAGTGGACAATGGGCCATGAGTGAGTATGCAAACAGCATAATTGGGTGGTGCAATTTTGGTGACGTCTTAAGTACGTCGAACTCACAGTGCACTATGAAAATGATAGTCTATGAGGAGCATCTTCTCATGCCTAAGTGCTAGCAGCTCTTTAGTTCGGTATGTATTGTTCAAACCTTCACTTGGTTTAAAGGGCTTGTAAAAATATACTTGGAATACTTACATTCCAATGGTTAGGGAAAGTGCTTGGTAATACAGGAAAGAAGAAACTGGTTCGATGATGCTGTTTTTCAATGATTTTCTGGAGGTGGAGATCCTCATTGGCAAGTGGAGGCACAGCACATGGAGAGAACTTGGAACAACATATCCTTGACATTGATATCAGCAGCTTTCTGAGAATGTGGCCAAGGGCTAAATTTTGGACATGGTGTGTTCTTAACCTGACTTGTAAAAATACAAGGTGGACCAGGGCCCAAATCTCACTGATTCTCAATGCCAGCAAGCTTGTTGCCAGGTCAGCCTGCGATGGGTTTTAGAGATAGGGTTTCTGCATTGACGCCATAGATGCAACTGATCATTGAGTTCGCTTGGGCAATCACAAACACTCTCTTGAAAGGTGGTCCATGTGAAAAAAGAAGCAATGATTGGTTGTGTCCATGACCTCGACACAAAAACCCTAACCCTATAACCCATCACACAAGCTGGATTTCAATAAGGTAAAAAGAGTCGGGGAAACAATGAGGGAAGTAACCTTTTAACCTCCAAAGGAAGATTTTCATCTGAAGAGACCCTCGTAAAGGTGAGGACAATTCTTGAACGTGAAGGTGTTACGCCTCCTTACATGTGATGAAACTTGGTGATCATTTGTATAATTGCTGAAAAATGGAAAAATCTTCAATACTGAATGGTGAACTCCTGTGGTGAACTCAATTTGGACTGTTTGAGCTCAGGGCACAAGCGGTTGTGGTGTTTGCGCATGCAACTAAGTACGTATAATCTTAGAAAGGTTTGATTAATTTTGTAACATTATCATCATTATTCATATACATGAGAGTCATATTTCAACTAGTATAAATGTCAAGAAACGTAGGGTCTCTGTAATGAACTCTCCTTGGGGTATCCAAACCAAGATATGCTAGTGCATCCTAAACCTTAAACCCCAAACCCCAAACCCTCAGCCCTAAACCCGAGCTCCTGGTCTTTGCAGCAGAGCTAAGTTTAAGGTCTCTTCTGCTTTGTAGCTAGATGTGGTTGTATGAGAATTGGGATTGGATCTATTATGGCTTGTCGAAGGGTGAGTAGTGGGAGTAGGCCCTAAGCTTTTTACATCAAAAGAGCAGTCTCAATAAATTGTTTCACAGTTCTCATCTCTCTTATGGGCATTGATCTTCTTGACTCTTTATTTCCTGGTTTTCAGAATAATGCAACAAGCAGTGGATGCGAAGGGTCACGGGATGCTGTATTCTTCAACCTTTGATTGCTTCTGGAAAACCTTACGGTCCGAAGGACCGCACGGGCTATACAAAGGGTTTGTGCCCGTCTGGCTGAGAATTGGACCACACACCATTGTCACTTTCTTCATATTTGAGCAGCTAAGGAAAAGGCTGGGTATAATGCCAATCTAGTTCTCACTCTCTTCCACAGTAGCTCAGAAAAAGCAATACTTGTGTATAAATTGCCTCTTGGGCCAGAATTTGGCCATCAGCCTGTGCATAGATTGTGTGTCAATACCACCTCAGTAAATCATAAGTACATTTTCTAAAGTTAATTTGAGGGATTCACACAGGCTATGGTTTGTTTTTTCCTTTTAACTCTTTTAATTCCTTGCAAGAAGCTCTTTCTCAAATATTGGGAATGAGACACAAGAACAAAGGCATTTCTGAACAAATCCACTTACAATGTGCGCCCTACGTGTAAATGATTTAAAAAAGTATCCTCATTGCCAACAATGCACAGTACAAGAGGCCAAGCTCCCTAAGTGTAAATGATTTAAAAAAGAATCCTCATTGCCAACAATGCAGAGTACAAATTTGAAGCTATGGAGGGGAATCAATCCCGCATAGTGTCTTCTTCCTGGAATATGCTGAAGCCCGTTGGTAGATTAACACTCCTTAATCTAGACCTACAACACCTTAAGTATCAATAGCATCTGGAATATATTATTAAACTAGCCTATTCAAATAAAGTAAATTTCTTCAGTATCTAGGTATATACTCTGGCTGACACTAGAGTATGAACCTAAGCAGGATAACTTGATTTAGGACGAGGGCACAAAGATGGCTTGGAGGCTGCAGAGTGAGGGGAGCTTGTAGGCAGCGGAGGCGAGGAGAGGGGAGTCGTCTTCATTGGTGCTGCTGCCACCACTACCACCTCGGATGGACCGGAAAAAGATCTGGGCCTGTGAGAGGAGGGTGCAAAAGCAGGTGGGGTCGATGGTTTGTAGAGACGAACAGCATGCGGCACTGGGGGAAAGACTGGGTATGCCAAGGCCATTGCTGCCACTCCCCATGGCAGATCCTAGTGAAGGCAGGCAAGCAGTAAATGCAAGCATTGCAGTGCTGCATTGTGGTGGCACGACCCCTGCGAAGATGCTACCGGCCCCTTGTGTTGGCCCTGCCGAGTTTGCGGTGCTGGGTGATTGTGCTGGCACAGAAGTAAAACTAATTGTAGGAGAAGCTGCTGGCACGGCGAGTTGTTCCACTGATGAGAACTCAACCTCCGGTGTTGGCGCCGGAGCTGACATGAATAATGTAGTAGCTGGTGTTGGTGCGGCCAACTCTTGGGCGAATGCAGAGCCCACAAGAAGAAGAAGCAGAGCTCCCATTCTGCTCAATGCTGAGGC
Organism: Adiantum capillus-veneris; assembly: GCF_014529385.1. Taxonomy (NCBI): domain Eukaryota; kingdom Viridiplantae; phylum Streptophyta; class Polypodiopsida; order Polypodiales; family Pteridaceae; genus Adiantum; species Adiantum capillus-veneris. The sequence continues at coordinate 51,686,724 of NC_140955.1, read as the reverse complement.
TGCCATCGCTTGAGTGCGAGCAAGAAGAAAAGTGTTTGTACTATGTATGCGTAATGAAGAATATGTGTGTACTTGCTGCTGCGGTTCCTGCCATGGTATTTATAGAGGCATGGAAGACCAGCTCGTACCTTTCTCGCGCTAATCGCAGGCGAAATTGATGCAGAGTTCATCGGCTCGATCATATGCTCACCAAATTTGTAACTACAAGGGCCTCACCTTGATGCTGAATAAATAGAGAAGATAACCAATCCCAAGAGAGAGGACAACTAGAAGAAGAATAGGAAGAAGAAGAAGAAGAAGAAGAAGAGAACTTTTAAGGGGTAGGGAAAGGCTTGTTGTCCTTTCCCCATTATAAAGCGACCCTGCCATGGCGACCTGCGGAGGTCGGGAGCTATGGAGCGGAGGATTTTTCTAAGGGAAAGTACACTCGTGGATCGTGGTCCTTTCTCGGTCATCAAACGTCGTGGGGGGAGGGGGGCCGTGAATGTGATGTGACAACGCGCTTGCAATAGAGACAAAACTTGATAGGGAGAGAAAATTATGAGCATTGATTTGGTAGCACCTCATGAAATTCAGTGCACTGAGTTGGAGCTCCTTCATTGCTTGCAGACTCCATAAATTCCCCGTGCTAACGTGGTGTGCATCTAAGCTTTGCAACAATCCATTCCACTCAAGAATGTCGAGTGGATGGACGTCACCGATCACGTGCCCCTGGACTCACGACTTTGACGGTCCTAGGAACAATCCCAAGAGACCTCATAGATGCATCTGACATTTAGATATATTTAAGAGGATCTACATTTAGAGTCAGATGGAACATAAGTACATGAGACACAAATGTGCTTTTAATACACAACTGTGAGCATACACAAGAAGCATCTCCAAATGAAGGGAAGAGACTAAAGTCTATAAATCTATTGTGCATTGCCATAAGTCCACCTTTCTAGAGTATTAAGACTTGTGACTAGGGTAGAAGCCAAAGGATAACAACGACATATTCAATTTGATTATAGGGTGTTGGGGTATAAAGCCCAATGTGGTTGCCTAGGTAAGTGGGCGGGCCGTCAGGTATGTACACATATTCTTTTGTAAAAACCTAATAAGAACTCACTATGCTCTACACATTACAGTAGAGCGAGTTCACCATATCGTCGTGCTCTTCTTCTCGCACTCTCTCTCGCGTCGCACTTCCGCTCGTACTCCTTCAACTGGTATCAGAGCTCAGATCGAGGCTCGGGGCAGCACTGCAGGAGGCTAGAGTCACCAACTCAGATTGAAGTGAAATTTGACAGGCGAAGACACGGCCCAAAATCTCGTGGGCAAGCCCGTAGGGCTTGGTGTTGTCAGAATTTCATTCTGAGGTCATCTCGGTCACCGTTCGGCTTCGACAAAGTTCTTCGCAGGCCATTTTCGACTACGTGGTCTCAGCGGGTGCAGATCCGACTCTGCAAATTTGGGGTTTTCGGCCTACGACTGCAGGTGCTGAGGATATCGACACTCCCAGAGTGTTGATTTGTGGCTGTCTACACATCGAAGGACGGCTCACAGTTCTTGGAGGCGTGTCACATACGACACGGACGCATCTACACACAGATTGTAGGCGACATCCACTAGTTCATCAGGTAGCTTGTGTTTGCTGCTTGATATTCCAGATTTCATCCTGACATTGCAGGTACTTTCACATGGGATGTATTGTCAGAGATGATGTATGTCTGTTGAGGGTTTGCTGGCTGTGAGTCACGCAGCAAACAACCGTCGCAGCGGTTACAGCATACAATGGGAAATTTGTGGATGTATGACTTTGTGGGAAGTCTATGTACTGTCAGATTTACTGCAGCCTTTGTTGAGGGTCGAGTGAGGTTTTATTGAGCTGGGGGATTCTCGAATGTTGAGATTCTTTCGGTGATACAGGTCTTGGAGCGATCCCTCGAGCACCCTTAGATAGGCAGCTAGGATGTATTGACTGTGAGTTAGACAGTTGGGATTGCATTTTTGCTTTATTGCCGTTGAGGCATTGTCACAATTTATGCTTACAAGACAGTGACAGGACAGTCAGAGACAGTACAGGTGCAGGACAGGTTTACCCGCAGCTTACAGTGTCAGAGAGACAATGTTTTTTGAGCTATTTTTTGGTCTGTTTTTAGTACACCAGAGCCATTTTACAAAGGAGACTCTATCGAAATTTATGCAGAATCTGAAGCTTTCTTGGTTCATTTGACAGGTTGATATTGGTTCAGAGGTCAGTTTACAGGGGAAACTCTGCCGAATTTTTCCCAGGAAAGTAAACCACTGTGAAGCGTAGCTATGGCTGGATCACAGGACACTGCTCTTTACGATATCAAGAAGCTGGATGGAACCAATTTTCCATTGTGGAAGAAGAAGATTTGGCACGTGTTGGTACAAAAGAAGCAGATAAAACCTATAAAGCTCAAGGGGATAAAACGAGAAGATATGGACGAAGATGAATGGAGCGAAATGGATGAATTGGCACTTTCTACCATTATGCTGACTTTGGCAGAAAGCGTTTACTTCAATGTAGCAGACGAGATGTCGGCTTATCAAGCATGGTTAAAGCTGAGTGATCTTTATGAGAAGCAGAGTGCAGCTTCACAGGTATACTGGCTTAAGAAGCTTGTTGACTTGAAGATGAAAGAAGGGACACCTATGTCCAATCATCTGAATGAATTCAACACAATCTATAGTCAGTTGTCAGCTCAAGGTGTCAAGTTTGATGAACCTGTTAGAGCTATGTTCCTGTTGATCACATTGCCGGAAAGTTGGGACACTTTTCGCACAGCTTTGAGTAATTCTGCACCTCCAGATGGTTTGAACATAGCAGGTGTAGAAGGAAGTCTGCTTACTGAAGAAACCAATAGAAAGACAATGGACAAAGGCAAAGGAACAGCCTTAGTTGTCAGGGGAAGGACCAAAGAAAAGTACAAAGGTGGAAAGAGGAATCAGTCTCGTAGCAAGTCCCGCAGTGCTAAAGGCAAGAGTGACATAGAATGCTACCATTGTGGCAAGAAGGGTCACATGAAAAGAGACTGCAGAGAATGGAAAGCAGAAAAAGGCAAAGAGAAAGCTGAAGACCATGGTGAGAAGAACACGTCCTCAGTGAAGATTCAAGAAATAAATGTGACAAACACTGTTGCAGAGGATGACAGTCTAGTGTCAGGAGACATCTACTTCTTGAAGAATACAATGGACTCAGCTCTTCTTACAGCATCTGATGGAAATGCAATGAGTGACTGGATTATAGACTCAGGGACATCACTTCATGTGTCTCCAAACAAGGAGTGGTTTACCTCTTATGTGACCACTAAAGATCATGTTCGGCTAGGCAATGGGCAGACATGTGAGATCTTAGGTGTTGGAGATGTTCAATTGAAGTTTCAGAATGGATCTTCTTTCACACTGAAGAATGTGAGACATGTTCCCGCAATTACAAAGAGCTTGATCAGCACAGGTTTACTTGATGATGCTGGCTACGTCACCCCTTTTGGACAGAACATGTGGAAGATATCCAAGGGTTCTATGATAGTAGCACATGGAGTAAAGTCTGGAGGACTTTACATGATTTATGTATCAAATGTCTCTAAAAATGTAATCACTGTAACCGAGCAGCCGAACGTTTCTTTGTGGCATAGCCGGTTAGGACATATGTCCAAGAAGGGAATGGAAATCTTGTCTCGTTCTGGTTATTTGCCTGGCTTTTCATTTAATGATTTTGAATTCTGTGAACATTGTCTGTATGGTAAGCAAACACAACAGCCACATAAGCATAGAAGCAGTAGAAGAGATACACAGTTGGCACTTGTTCATAGTGATTTGTGTGGACCTATACCTAACCTATCTCTAGGGGGAGCTTCTTACTTTATGACATTTATAGATGATTACTCGAGGAAAGTATGGGTTTACTTTCTCAAGCACAAGGATGAAGCGTTTAGTGTTTTCAAAACGTTTGTGACACTTGTGGAGAATCAGAGTGGCAAGAAGCTTAAATGCTTACGCACTGACAATGGTGGAGAGTATGTTTCAAAGGCCTTTCAAGACTTTTGTGAGTCAAAAGGTATAAAACGTGAACTTACTGCTCCTTACAATCCTCCTCAAAATGGTGTTGCTGAGAGGATGAATAGGACCATACAAGAGAAGGTCAGAAGTATGTTGTCTAATGCACAGCTGCCAAATGGTTTTTGGGCTGAAGTTGTATCAACAGTTGTTCATCTTGTAAATAGATCTCCTAGCAAGGTTTTGCAGAAGGATTCAATGCCAGAGATGGTATGGTCAGGCAAAATGCCCTCATACAAGCATCTCAGAGTCTTTGGTTGTGAGGCATATACTCACGTTTCAAAGGAATTTAGGAACAAACTTGAGCCAAAGAGTAGAAAGTGCATCTTTCTAGGCTATGGTAATTCTGGTGAGATGGGGTACAGACTTTGGGATCCCGAATCCAGAAAGGTTGTCTGCAGCAATGATGTTCACTTTAATGAATCCAAATATCATTCTAAACCAGAGAGGGTTGAGGAGATTAGAAGAGTTTTCTTCCAAGAAGATGGACCTGCACGTGCAAGACAAAATGTCAGGGCTCAAGAGGAGCAAGGACAGGATAGAGTGGAACCACAGGTTGTGGCTGAGCATGAGCCACCTATTGTGCGTAGATCTGGACGTGTCACGCGACCTCCTGATAGGTTTTTTCCATCTATGAACTATGTCATGTTGACTGATTGCAATGAGCCTTCATGTTACAAGGAAGCGGTGCAAATGAAGGACTCCGGGAATTGGCAATTGGCCATGCAGTCAGAGATGACAGCTCTGCATAAAAACCAGACATGGAAGCTAGTTAAATTACCACGGGGCAAAAAGGCTCTACCCTGTAAATGGGTTTACAGGTATAAGATCACCACTCATGATAGTCAGCCAAAGTACAAAGCAAGGCTTGTTGCCAAGGGCTTTAAGCAAGAACAAGGCATTGACTTTGATGAAGTCTTCTCTCCGGTGGTCAAGATGACTACATTGAGATGCTTTCTTGCATTGGTTGCCATATTAGATTTGGTGTTGCACCAAATGGATGTCAAGACAACGTTCTTGCATGGTGATTTAGATGTGGAAATTGACATGCAGCAGCCAGAAGGGTTTGTTGAGAAAGGCAAGGAAGATTGGGTATGCCAGTTGTTAAAGAGTCTTTATGGCTTAAAACAATCACCGAGGGCATGGTACCATAAATTCCACAAGTTTATGCTTTCTCAAGGCTACAAACGTAGTGAGTTCGATCACTGTCTATATACAAAGAAGGATAAGGATGGTAGTTGGCTGATCCTTATTTTGTATGTGGATGACATGTTGATTGCTGGCAAGCACTTGGAAGAAATTTCAGCTTTGAAGTCAAAGATGGCAAACTCGTTTGACATGAAAGACATGGGTGAGGCAAGTCATATACTTGGTATGCGCATTGAGAGAGACAGATCAAAGAAGTTGATTTGGTTATCTCAAACAGAGTATATTGACAAGGTTTTGCAACGTTTCAATATGGAGAAGGTAAATGCACTGAGTGTTCCATTGCCACCATATGTGAAACTTAGCAAACAAGATTGTCCTGTGTCTGAGGAAGAACAGGCTGAAATGGATAAGATTCCATATGCGTCTGCAGTGGGTAGTTTGATGTATGCAATGATTGCTACTCGCCCAGACATTGCATTTGCAGTGGGAGTAGTAAGTCTATACATGTCAAACCCAGGCAAGAAACATTGGGAGGCAGTGAAAGGAATATTGAGATACCTGAAAGCTACAAAGAGTATGCGTATATGCTATGGGAGTCAGGAGCTAAGTGTAAAGGGTTTTACAGACTCAGATTATGCAGGTGACTTAGACAACCGAAGGTCTACGTCAGGGTATGTCTTTACATTGGCTGGTGGAGCATTATCATGGCGTTCTAGATTACAAGATTGTGTTACTCAGTCTACTACAGAGGCTGAATATGTTGCAGCACCAGAGGCATGCAAAGAATCAATTTGGCTTAATCGACTAGTAATAGATTTGGGAATCAAAGAAGAGATGCTTCTGTTATATTGTGATAGTCAAAGTGCTATACAATTGGCTCGCAATCCAGTTTATCACTCAAAGACAAAGCATGTGGATGTGAAGTATCATTTCATCAGGGAAATGCTCGAGGATAAGCAACTTCAGCTTGTCAAAGTTCACACCACAGAAAATCCTGCTGATCTACTTATAGAAGGACTTCCCTCAGAGAGCTTTGCGCATTTTCGCAAGCAGTTAGGTGTAGGGTAGTACATCACTTCTCTACATCTCTTGTATATTAGCTTGTATAGTAGCTTCTCTCACACTTAAAGTACCACATTGGACTTTAAGTGGGAGGTTGTTGGGGTATAAAGCCCAATGTGGTCGCCTAGGTAAGTGGGCGGGCCGCCAGGTATGTACACATATTCTTTTGTAAAAACCTAATAAGAACTCACTATGCTCTACACATTACAGTAGAGCGAGTTCACCATATCGTCGTGCTCTTCTTCTCGCACTCTCTCTCGCGTCGCACTTCCGCTCGTACTCCTTCATAGGGTGTCTTAGACTTGGAAAATTGGGGCTTTATGTAGTCCAAAGAGCTTCATGATTCATTAGTCATTGAAGGAAGGGCATGCTTATAGTGCTAAGAAAATACCTAAATAACTTGAAATATATTGGACCATTGGGATGTTGACCAAGAGAGGTTTATCCATTTCTTTATTTTGGTTAAGTCACTTGTCTTGCATTGGCTGAGCCTATAGATCATTGAAGCCACTAAGCAAGAAGAAAGGGGTAGACTAGAAGCTCAATCATAATAAGGCATTGCCTACAAGAGCAAACTAAGCCTCTAAGGTATCACATTTGCTGAGGGTTTTGACATGTGAAAATCAACCTTGATTCCCTCATAATTGAGTCAGCACCTATTCAAGATTAAGTCTCACATCAAACCAATTAGGCACTTATTTAAATTGGAACCATGAAGACCACATCTCCCATAGGAATAAACAAGTAGTACACAACTTAAGCTCATATAAATTAAGTCCCTTCCAACTTCTAGAAGAGTCAATAGAGAAATGATCTAGATCTCTTTTGAGAGGCAACACATAATAGTCCTTGGATTTGCTTCCTTCATTATCCATTTAGCAGTCCTCAATTTGGGGAGAAGGCTTTAGACTTTATACAACAATCTGATCCAGCTTTCTCTAGAGGGAATGCTCAAAAGACCAAAGCCACCCTATTCCTTAGGAAGAATACATATATAATAAAGAACTATGGGTATCCTTTGATATAAAACACTACCTCCCCATAGGTATTTTCTAGGGAGTGCGACTGATTTGTGCACTTGCATGTTAGAAGGTTTCCAACATGCACGAACTCATTAGAGACGACAAGATGTAACGATTCAAGATAAAGACCTTGGAAGAGAGATCACACTATAGAGACCGTCAGCATCAATTTGAACTTAAATCTTTTTAGAACCCACTTCCACATTTGCTTCCAAGGTTACTTGAAGCCATTTATAATTAAGAGTATGAATAACTGTCCCTCGATAACCTATATCCTTTGCTAGTTGAAAGACTTGACCATCCAGGTTTATAACTGTAGTTTTGGAATGGTCATAATTGAACCACTTGCAAGGTAGAAAGTAGATATGCACTCTTCGAAGGTAGAAATGGATTGAAGTTCATTGATCATGAGACTAATTATGTCATATGTAAGTTATTCTAGACAAAGCCCTTTAACATCACCTAGAATGGAGATGCCCTTTATTCATGCTATCTTCTCCTAGCCATCCTAGGGAATCGAAAACAACAACATTCACAAGATGATAACCCAATCTTAGAGATATTCTTATAGGGAATAAAAGAAGCATCAACTGATACTTTAGCTAAAGTGTGTTAAAAGGGAACACGAACAAAATCGTAACTTATTTTACAAGACCTAGATCCTGCAAAGGCAGGAAGATCAAATTTCCATTCTATCTTTATGCCTTATCAAAGTCAATTTTAAAAAAGATATAATTTTGGTTAGAGTTGTTCATGCTCCAATCCTTTCAATAATTCTTCTATTTGCTAGATGAAAATGGTTACATTCAACCTTAAATGAAACCTTTTCGTTTGTATTTATTGCAAGAAAATCTTATTCTCCCTTTTTTTAAAATTATACTTCAAATCAAATGGTAAATTTTGATTTTAGCCTTGAAAAGTATACTACATTTCATCTTTTGGGAAGGCTATGACTCTTAGGACCACATATACAGCTTTGAGTTTCCGTTGGATGCGAGATCAAGCTCTTCGATTCTACGCTCTCTTGAATTATCTATCTTTATTGTCCCATGAGATCGTTTAAAATTTTTCTTCTTTTTCATCATAATCTCTCTCACTATCGCTACCAACAACACTAACCATCTTTCTATCCCACCTCATCCATGATTAGCTTGTGTAATTGTAGAACATGAGCCATTTTTTAGTTCTTTGCCATGTGTCACCACGGCCACTCGTTAGAGAGCAGGAACTTGATTTTTTAATCCTATGACTACATGCTAGCTATTTTTTGTTACGATACAGATAGTGGATGGCCATGAATTTATGATAGAAGCTTGTAGGAACAACATAGATATCTAAATGGTGCACACCATGGTGATTCTACCCTGTTGGAATCCCCCCTAGATGAAACGCCCTTTCAACCATTTTCGAGAGACCAAAGGATCACAAAGACCTAACTTTTGAGAGACGTGACCAGGGGCAAAAAGGGATAAGTGCACTAAGCCAAGGCAGGCTTGTCTACGACTATCTTGAGAGTTTTGACTGACCCTTTACCACAACAGATTATCCACCACCAGGGATTTTATACTCAATTTAGAGACATGCAAAATGCAAGAAATGAGCAACTCCTTGAGAGTAAGAATCGATGAAGACCTAGAAGAGAGGCATCCGCTAATCAACAAACCGAATGTGAGATTCATCAAAACCAATGAAGCCATGCGAGTGATCCAAAACCCAAAGTAGTGTGAGAAACATTTGTAAGATCAATGGTCTAGTACACGTAAATGTTAAATGAGTATCAACACCATATAAATGGTATAAGTGAGGAAAATATATTCACGCAATAACCCAAAAATGTTTATTACGGAGGGGTTAATTCAAAAAGCCACTAACAAAATTTTCACCAAAGGACATTTTCATGGTCCTCTTCCCCCTTTCTTGAGCCTCCAACACATGATAATCATGATTTTTGGTTCACAAGAGAATTTAAATTTTCTAGGAGTGCACTTTTTAATCAAACACAATTTTTCGTTATCATAAATATTTTTATTTTTGTCTTGAAAATTGAGGTCCATCTAAAATTTATAATCAAAGGTTTTTTATCTTGAGCTAATAAATTTACACCAACATGAGAGTGATGATATTAAATGGCACAAAAAAGAGAGAGGGGATGTATGAGTGTGTGTATATACAAGTGTTTTGCATGGTGGGGTGGGTGCTTTTGAGTGTGTGAGTGCAAGAGCGGGATAATAATTGTGCTTGTATAAATGCATATGAACACATTTGAGAATGTATGGATAGTGTGGTGTGTATGTGGCCAAAGTGGTGGATAGTGTGGTGTATATGTGGCCAAAGTGTGTATTGGTGTTACCAAAGTGGTGCATGGGTCAATCCTTTGGTAACACTTTACAAACCCCATTTTTATATTTTGCATATTACCATATATGTGGTAGTGATGCATGTGAACACATTTCGGACCACCGGGCCACTTTTTTCCTCGCTAGGAGGTTTTTTCCCATGCATTGCATGTACGCCCATCACTCTAGGCTATCTTATCTTCCTCTTTGCGCACGAAGCAATATACTCTTTGTTGTGTGCCTTGAGCTTCTTCATCTTCTCCAAGCAATGTGTGAATCAACAATTGGTATTAGAGCAGGTCACATCCTCGTGGTACTATCGCCAACACCCCTTTGCTCACGTTCTTAGATTTTTGCAAGCTTTGGTTAGCTCTAGTAGAATGACTAATACTTTGGGAGATCTCGTTAATATGGATGAGCTCATAATTTTCATTCGAGTTCATTCTGGCCCCCATTTGGACTACATGTAGTACTATGTATGCAATTTTGTCCTTTTGTGCAAAAACATTGTGAGCAATTTTGTGTAGAACATGTTCCTTATAGTCCCCTTTGGGTTGAACTATATGGCATGTGTTAGTCCTACTCCATTTTTGCTTTTTTTTGGAGAAATTTTTTACATCAGGTGTAGTCACTTGTCATGCCTGACAACAACATAAATGTTTGTTTCTACGGATAAACTGGATGGCAATAATTACCCAATGTGAGCTTACATGCTGACACACGTTGTTGTTTCAAAGGGCGTCTATAATATTGTGCAATGCATTGATGTACATCCGTCCTCTATGGATACATGCTCCATTGAGGATGTTGCAAGTTCTAGTAGATCTGTTACTGCTAGAGTTGTTTTGCCTATAGTTGAGCCATCGCATGAGGATATTAGAGATGCATAGACTCATGCATTTATTGCATTATCTATTAAGCACACTATTATTCTTCACATTCGTTCAACAAAATTAGCAAAACAAGCTAGGGATACTCTGATAGGTCTTTATGCAAGTCACAATGTGCTAAAAATTGCTTTGTAAAGAGTTGGAGTCTTTGATTATGCAAGAAGAAGATGACATGGAAATTTTTCTTGTTGTTATCAAGGATATCAATGAGAAAATCATTTTTGCATAGCAAGTCATTCACTTGTACAAACTGTCCAAATGCATTGCAAGACTCTTACCAGAATTTTGCTAGTACTTGGAGACTTTTGACCCAACAAAACCCTCAAGTTGTCAAGTTTGATGCATTATGCACATTGATGTTACAGAAGTCACTTTCACAAAAGAAAAGGGCTAAAAAGCTTGTAATTGAACATTCTTTTGTTGGTGCTCAAAGAGGAGTTAGTAATAACAATGCGGCCACTTCTTGTGGTTCTTCTATGAGTAGCAGATCACTTGTGTCGAGTGCTTTTTCTGGTAAAAAATTGTTTTGAGAATTTTGGTGAGAAAGGCAAGAAGAAGATGTGTTGCCCTTATTGCAAGGCTAATGATCACTTTTGAAAGCAATGTGCAAAGTTGGAAAACAAAGCCAAAAACAAAGGGGCTAGATCTTGCACTAGTGTAGCTATTGCAAAATCTTTTATAAACGGAGATTGTGATGATGATGTAGATATAGAATGGGCATTTAGTACAATTTGTACTTATGATCCTTTTGTCCACGATTCATGTATGCTAGTTTTTGCACACTCACATGTTTGTTACTTTGACAAAGGTGCTACAAAAGCACATTACTTTGCATCATAATTTATTTACTTCTCTCGAAGCTGTCCCTCACAAAAATACAATAACTTGTGCAAACTATGCCTCTTATTCGATCAAGGGAGTTGGAAAGATTGTGCTAACTACTACGAATGGCAGATTCTTCACACTTGTTGATGCACTTTATGTACTAGGAACAAAAAAGAACCGCTTGTATGTATCTACATTACAAGAGTTGGTCTTGTTGTGGATGACAAATGTATAGTTCATGATCTTCACCATCAGGGATGAAGTCTCTTGGAATGCCTTGGCATATATATATATATATACACACACACACACACACACACCAAATGTGGTGTCGTTACGAAAGCACATAAAGTTCCTGATGAGATTTCAATTCAAAATGACATCTATTGATACACGTTGATTGCAAGATATGCTCGACCTAGCTGTGGCAAGGAAGCTCTAGTGCTTTAAATCGAATGTGAAGTGAAGGTTTTCCGCCAAATGCTGTCACTTGTGCTTGCACATTGCTAGATCAGGGCTATCGGAGAAACATGATGTGCTAGGCAATGCCTTGGCCGATATATATATATATATATATATATATTCCAAATGTGGTGTCCTTACGAAGCCTAGGGAGGCCGCCCAAAAGCTTATAAAATTGTCCGCCGCCCATGGGATGACCGCCACTTCATTAAAACAAGGTTTGAAGTGTGAAGGGAGAGGGGGAAAGGGCATGGCGATGGAGCAGGCAGCGAGTGTGTGGGGTGGGGGGGTTGAAGAAGGAGGAAGGGGATTTTTTAAAGAAGGATATAGCAGGATAGTGTAAACAAAAAAAACAAAGTGTGTGGAGAGAGGAGGAGACAAAGTGAAGGAGGGCTTGCTCTCTCCCTCTAGCGATGAAGCTTGAGCTCTCTCTCTTGACAAGCATAAGGTAGAGAAGTAAGGGGTTCAAAGGAGGAGATAGAGAGGAAACAAAGGGGGTATTTGTCATCTCTAGCTTTGTCGAGCTTGGGGCTCTCTCAGATAACACGGATCTCCCTCCCAAGCTCTCTTGAGCTCTCACCTTGTCACAAGGGCATATGATGCGAGGAAGGAGTGAAGAGGACGGATGGAAATCATAGAAAAGAAGCTCTCTCTTCTGGTCACTCAACATCGGCAAGGGATAAGGCTCATTCGCTCTCTTGACTAAGCTTGGGAAGGCTTTCCCTCTCACGACCAAACTGGAAGGGAGTATCGTTTTTATACCTTGTGGAAAGCAATGTTGTTTCTCTCTCTTGCTTGACCTCAACCTAAAGCAAAGGGGTGGGAGGAGGTAAAGGAGAATTTGGGCAAAGGAGAAGAGCATTAATCTCTTTCTCTCGCTCTCACAAGGAGGGCATGGATTCAAGGTATAAGGAGAATAGGCTAGTGAGGAACAAGCCAAAGATAAGCAATCAAAACCGAAAGAAAGGGGAAAGCTTGGTAATGGATCTCTCCTTCTTGACCACGGCATCGTCGAGGATGTGTTTTTAAGCTCTAATGACAAGCATACTCAAGGTGGAAGCTCTCAAGGTGTAACCAGGGCAATTGTACTCACTCGAGCAAGATTTTTGGGAGGATTAAGCTCTCACAAGCTTGAGAACTGCTCAAACAATGTCGTTAACGACCATTGTAATAAAATTCCATTTTGGTTAACCATTAGCAGCTTGAGGCTTTTAGTGTGTCAACATTAAGTAATTTAAGTGTTATACGAGTTGTTTGCTTGGTATAGTGCATCCAGTCTATTATTTATCCCAGATCGAATAGCCCGCTATTGACCTAGCTCACCTCACGAACCCGTTATCCCCGACATCTTTGGTGAAGCTGACGTGAAACTGAGCCGGGGTGGGAAAACTTTATAGAGAAAGATGACTACACCGCTAGAAGTGACAATGCAACAAATGATGCAGGAATTTGTTGCTTACATGCAATGGTAGCAAATTGCACAACAACAATGTAATTTGCATGAGTTGATCGAAAAGCTAAACAGGCAGTTCAGTTACAAAAACATTGCAATGGTTCAAAGGTTGAGATGTTTCAAAATTCTACCAAGTTTATGAGCAATATATGGAGGATAATGGGATTGATGATTGTGAAGCAGTTGAAGAGTTCCACTTGATTGTTGTTTGAGAGCTTAGGGCTCGAATTGGAGGGATACATATTGCATAAGGAGAAAATTGGCAAAAATTTAAAAAGGCATTATAGGAGGAGTATTTCCTTGAGGATTCTCAGACAAAGTTTTATGAAATGGATCCTACAAAAAAACAAGGACTTATTTGCACGAGAACTGCTACGAGAATTTGAAAAGAAATTTGAGCAGTTATCTATGGGAGAGCAATGATCATTGAAATCAAAACGGGTAGAGCTATTTGTTCAAGCTACTGATCCACGACTTCAAAAAAGCTTGATGCAGCTACTTGAGGATTCAGTAGGTGAATTGGGCTTATAACCTGATTGCACTACAACACGCCGCGCAAAAATTGACGCGGATATTCAAATGACTCAAAGCTTGTTTTAAAAGTTAAAAAAACCTAGAATAAACGTCAGAATCATTGTTAGAATTGTATTGTCGGTATATGCACTGGTACACCTACTGTCGGAATAAGAAATGGAATTAACATCGTAATACACGCTTAAATACGCGTTGGTAGGTATTTTTTCTACACCGACGCATATTCCGATGCTTATAACAGCGTGTATACCGAGACCTGTACCGCGGCAAAACCTGCAAAAACAAATTTGGGCAGAGAGGACTGGGAACTGATGCTGCATGTACTACAGCAGTAGAAAACAACCCTCTCTGGCCAAAGGAAGAGTGCGCAAGCAACCACACTCCACCTACAGTTTGACGCTAAAGAGCGAGTGTATATAGATTAGCAAAATTGTAAGAAGAACAAAACCACAAAATCAAAAGCTTAATCATGACAAGTTTCCAAAAGCATAACCATAACGTCGGCTCCCAAACCATAGGCACAACGGCATGAAGATTTTATAGCCATAATTAAAACATTTGAAAACTGCAAAACCATAAACATAACCCACTTGCCATACCATAACCATAAGTTGTTTGTCATACCATAACCATAACAACCATACCATCATTGCAAAACCATAACCATAACCATAACTTAATTGCCAAACCCTAACCATAACATGATTGCCATACCATCATTGCAAAACCATAACCATAACTTGATTGCCAAACCATAACCATAACCTTTGTCCCATACATAATTGAAAAACCATAACCATAACCATAACCTAATTGTCATACTACAATCATAATCGTAAATGGAATGCAAAACCATAAACATAAGCGTGAAACTATACATGTATATAATGAGTGAGTACAACTACATCAAGAAGACCACAGCTACAAAAAAACCATATATGGAGGATGTCTCCCTCATGCTAATGCCTCCCGGTTGACAGCCTCTCCCTCCTTCTGTAGAGCTGGGTCAAAAGGGCCTTAAGTCCATGCTTGTACTCATACTTCTCCTCTCGGCGTGTCGGAGGGTGCTTCATGGCAACTTCCTGCAAAATTATGGTTTAATCATAAAATAAATCTTCAAATAACATATACATTTTTGACAATTTAAAGCATACGTATAATACTTACAAACTCATGCCAAAGTGTGTCGTAGCCTCCATTCTCAAGATGTGACGCTCTAGCAGACTCCAAACGTGCTTCGGCTGCATCTCTCTGCTGCTGAAATCTCTCAGGATTGTCTTGTGTCTCTCATGCAATTCCCACCCACTCCTCTACGTCCAACCATGCCGGCTTTGGATTTCCATCCTTGTACCTGTCTCTTGCCTTTGATCGACGGTGTGACATTGTGGTCCTCGCCACACTCAAAATCCAGTCATTTGAGACTGGATCGTACCCCTCGTATGTACTCTCTGTGAATGGCATCGACGATGTAATTCTTTCTTTCATCATCTTGATTATCCCAAATCTCCATCACAAAGTGGCCAAACTAAATTGTACAGAGCTGCCAAATCCTCTATCGCATGGCCTTTTTGACCCTATCCACCACAACATCCCCATCCTTGCTCTTGTACACCTTGCTAGAATCATGCTCGTGTGATCCCCAAGGTGTATGTGGTGTGCCAATCGGTCAACTATCTACTCACCACTGACCTCCAGCCCTAAATCCAAACTTACATCATCCGTCGGCCCTGCACCTTGTTCAGGAAGCTCTTCAATCTCAACTTCCAATCCTTCACACACTTGGTTGCTCCATGGAGCAACTTGAACAACATAGAGGCAATGCAGTTTAGACATATCTTTTTCATCATTTTCTCTCCATATTGGATCTAGTATGAACACAACTTGTTCACAATGTTGTGGAAGTACAAACGTATCCCGCGCATCTATCCACATCTGCCTAGAATTCACTTGAATCAATCCACTCTTATCTTTGTGCACAGTTGCATTAAGACCATTGGTAATAACTTTGAAGCACTTGACATCAAAGATAAAAATATCAAACTTTCTAAAGCTAATCTTTAAGATGTCTTGGATGTAGCCAAAGTATTTAAGCTGGCTAGTCTTCGTGCTCTCATCCCTAGCACTACTCCTACTTTCTTGGATGAAGCTTGCCCTAACACCACTGTCGAAGGTGACCCTTTGTTTGTCTATTTGTTGCATTTTAAAGTGTTTCCCATGAGACCACAAAGCTCCATATTTGTGATACTGCAGCCACAAAATTGAAACAAACCTAAAGTTACTAAAGTAATGTGATCATGTGGAGCTCGAAAAGGAAGTTGTGAAAATTTACATGCCAATCGCAAACCCTTGACATCTCCTCTCTTCAATAATCAACACTCCATTCCTCTTTGCCTCTGAGATTGTGGCATCTAACGACCGCCCAATTGGAAAGTCATGCAATTTCTAAAGACGATATGGAAAAGGAAGGTTTCTAGTGGCATGATTGCTCTTGAGTTGCAAGCGATCTGTCAAGCATTATTGCTTTTTCCCTTTGTACCTCTCTAGCCACTTTTACATGACGTCTGAGTTGAGAAGACAAAATCTCATAATCTTTTCTCGGATTGTGATATCCATCTTCCTAATGATGCCTTGTAATTGTGGCTCGTTCCCTGTCACCTTGACGTTGACCTCAGTAGTCCACATTTGGGGCATCTCTGGATCAATTGAGCCCAAAAATTCGCTGATAAGGACAAGAGACTCTTGTACAAGCCATCCTTTGGCCATGCTACCTTCGGGGTGAGCGCTTTGATGAACAAACCCCTTTAAAGTCTTCATGAATCTCTCCAAGAAGAACATCCACCTACTATGGACTACCCAGGCAATTGTAACTTCATCGACCACATGCACAAGTAGATGCATTTGGATGGTAAGAATGTTTGTTGGAAAGTACTTCTCCACCATACACACTACTTCAATAGCATTTAAGTGTGTTGCATCGATGTTGTCTTTTCTTATCTCTTTTGAACTGATCCAGCGTAGTCGAGAAATTTGCGGTCTTGCCAGGAAAGCACGGGGCTTTTGGCTGTGAGACTTTGTGAGAGAACTTTAAAAGCTATATGAAAAAGTTTAACCATAGATGCCATGAAGTCTAGGGTTTGGAAGGAAGTGCAATCAAAGAAGCCCCACTTTTTCTCTCTTGCACTCACACACACAAAGAAAGAACAAACACAAAAGAGAATATCAAAACAACACAAAGATGAAAACATCAAGGCTATGGTCATATCGTATCATGGATAATATGAAAGGGTTAATAGATGAGTTAATGGTGTTCAATCTTTGCCGACCAAACATGCTACGAATTGTTCTTTGGAATTGTAGTTTTGTGCTTACCATGATATGTATGTTTTGTCTAGTGATTAGGATTAATTGTGTGTGCAAATCCTTTTGGTTCATAGCAACATAGATACACTTACGTCAAAAGAAAAGTTATAGTCTATAAAGGGTAGTATGATGGGATCCGGTGAAAGAAGTATTTCATTGAGCCTTTATGGGCCAAAGAGAAACACTATATGTTGTTGAAAGTGTATTTTACGGCTAATCCATACGTTAAGTACAATAGATTGCACAGAGTGGAAGCGATAGAAATTCACCTCATGTGGATTATTCATTTAGGATAACTCTAGTATGTGCAAAATGTAGATATGAGAGAAATGAAGAGAAGACAATTTTCCCACCCAAGCCCTATTCTTGCCCGTAGGCAATAAGGATACTTCGGAGAGAGATTTACCTGTAGCAAGGAGAACCTAGAATTTGTAGAGAGAAAGAATTTCTAAGAGTGAGAGAGATAGGTTTGGTTAGAGAGGATGATGAAATTAGAGATATATGTTGGATTAAAGATAAAAAAGAAAACAACAAAATATCAAAGTAGAACACATCTTACTTGACAAACCCTTCGGGTGTTATTTACCGTTTTTTATGGAGAGAGAAAAAGAGGAAGACTTCAATCCTTGATTGATGCACCAAGTTCAAGTCCTTGTTTGATTAGAGCTTATATTCCAAGGATAGATTACAAGGTTGGCTAGTTTTCCTATAGGAGTAAGTGTAGGTTTAGGCTTATGTATATGGCTAAGTACAATTAAGCATTACTACTCTCACTCCCTCATGAATTCATCTCATGAATGGTTTACAAGGAAGAAGAGGTCCCCTTTTATAGGTGAAGGGAACCCCCAAGGGTTACACAAGAAAGAGAAGAGCCAGTGTGAACATGAAATGGAAAAGTTTGAAATGGGCTGTCCTTGCATGATATGGACAGACTAAGGTCCACCATTTTGATAATAGCTCCTCAACCGTGACTCCAAATAAAGAAATAAAAATAGGGGCAGAGAATTCAGCTCATTAGCTACGACTTCCATTTTATATACTTTTTCCAATTTGATTGGAACCTTGTGTAAAAATTTATCAAAATAAGATACATTTATGGCATCAAAAGTCTTCTTGTGCCATCCCCTTAGCATAGACTTTCATTTGATTCCAATGGACACCTCATGCAATATGAAAGCATGACATTGCTCCTTGCCAAAGTTTGTAATCATGCTTGCAATAGTGCATTAAAGTAGGTGTATCTTTGAAAATCATGCAAGCTAGTGTCTCACTAGGATTTGATTTCTTTCTAGTAGCTATTAAAAAGAAATATAAAAAAATATGAAAAATAAATAGAATATATATATATATATATATTGGAAGTTACCTTAGATATAGGATCTAGCTACGGTGTGAGATAATAATGAGATAGTAGAAATAAAGAATCAATGCTTTTTGTCCCAAGTTAAAGAGGCGGAGCTATTGACGATTTTTCCCATAGTACTTTCCAATGGTAAAGTAAGAATATGTTACCCTTGCGATAAATAATAGGATGAGATAGAAAGCTATTATACTTAGATATACATATATACATTATAGGAAATATACTTATGTATCTAAAAAGTTGCAAGATAGATCTTGTAGCATTCGTTCCCACTATGTACGTGTCACAACACAACATCCACCTCCTCTAAACTTGCACATCCTCCAGTATGTGCCACATTTGATCTTTGCAAGATCAATCCTCTTGTAGGTCTTCCATGATTTTGTCTTCATTTATAGATTCCAACACTCCATCTTAACCTATTTTTTGCTCTTCCTCCTCCTCAATAGTTTCTGGATCACTGTCTTCTCTTCTCTTAAACACTTTGATCCCTTTTCCTGCAATGGGAATATTTACTTCTGTGCCATCTAGTTCAAACAAGCTGTAGGTAGCAATTTCATGCACATGCTTTACAAGATACGGTCCAAACCATCTTTTTGAGAACTTACGCATGACTGTGTGTTGGTTATCAAGGCTACTATCATACACTAAAACGCAGTTACGTTTGTCAATTGCTTTGATGCTGAGCCGATGTCGCTTATCAAAGTAGTTATTGTTTTTCAACCTTGCATTTTTGAGTCATTCTTTTGCAGCCTCAATGTCTCCAGGTCTTCTCTCTAGTCACCTTATGTGCAATGCAAGGAGAACTTCCCTGTTAAGCCCCTCTTGCCAAGGTAGTACATTCCATGAAGGAATTGTATCTTCAATCGGAATCACTGGATTTTGACCATAGATTAGCTCTGCATGCATATAGCCAGTTATTGAGCTATGTGTTGTACGATCAACCCATAAAGCATATGGCAGCGGTATTGGCCACTCACCAACTCTTACTTCACAAGCCTTGGCCAAAGCTTTGATGATAGGAGGATGCCCTCTTTCACTCTTTCCATTGCCTTCAGGGTTGTAAGTTGTAGTAAGAGAAAGCTTGATTCCTAATCTGGAAAAGAACTCCCTTGCTTCCTCGGCATCCAGTTCACCTCTGTCTCTGCAGTGATCTTTCCCACACAACCATAAAGAAAAATCACCTCATCAAGAAGGAATCTACATACAGATTCTGTGGTTTTAGCTCTTAATGCTCGCCCTTCAATCTGGTTAGTTAGGTCCTCTCATGCAAGAACTAAGTATCTCATCTACCAGATTCCTAAAGGCATTGTGACTAGATCCACAACCCATTTATAGTGCATGGCTAGTGGATATGTAGGGTGCAATTCATCACGACGTCGAACATTTGAATACATTTGACAAGTTACACACGACTCTAAGAATTGAGATAAATATTTATACATACCCTTCTACCATTATTTTTCTTTCAACTTGGAAAAGGTTTCCCACACATCCATGTGTCCAGCCCATAGACTCTCATGAAACTCTTGCATGAGCTTTAATTGAGTCTCTTTTTTACATATAAACCTGTGTGATGTAGCACCCTTTTGTTTAGGATGCTTCCACAAGTAGCCATCCCTCAAAAAGTACCCATATGCTTTCCTACGTATCCTCCTGAATTCTTGTTCAAACCAATAATCCTGTTTTGCTAAAGTACTCAAATAGCTTCCAATAAGAAGCCAATCACCTTTATAAAGCTCTTTCAAGAACAATTCAAGTGGATTAGTCATGCAGACATTGTTACCTTTGACATGAGAGATATATTAGAACTTTGTGCCTACATCATCTCCCTAATCAATCATCTGTGACTCATCTTCATACCTCGCTCTTGATAGCATATCTGCCACTGTATTGTCTTTACCCGCAATATGCTTAAACTCGGGATTTAAGGACTTAATGTAGGCAATCCATTGCAACATAAAAATGTTTGGCGTTGAGCAACTTCTAATCATCCCAAGAAGTGGTAGACAATCTGTTTCTACAACCACACATGCACCATTTAGGTACTCGTTCCCATTTTTCAAGGTTGTAACCATATCCCATAACTCTCTCTTTATCTGTGGATAGTTTCTTTGGCGATCACTTAGTACCTTTGCTCCAAATCTCACCACATACCTGTGTCCTTCGTCATCTTGCCCTATTGCCCATCCAATTCCTGTAGGACTGGTGTCTACTGTCACAATTACTGACCTTTGATACTCATAGTCTACCTTTTCAAAGTTGGTGCTGACTGGAGCAACTCCTTTAGCTTTTTCGTGGCTTTTACATGTGCTTCTATCCATTTAACTTTTGATTCTTTTTAAGCAATTGATAAAGAGGATCATCTACATGTGCATAATGTGGAATCCAAATAACATAAAAGAGACATGCTCCCAGAAACCTTCTAACCACAGTGATGCTAGTGCATGTTTCTTTCATTCTTTGGATGGCATCTACCTTTTTTGGAAAAGGTTTCCTACCATATGGCCCGCACATGTGCCCCACAATGAGCACTTCATTGACACCAAACATAGACTTTTTCCCTGACAACATAAGATTCACTTCTTCCAACCTAGACAAAATTTTATCACAATCATTTATGTGATTTACCACAAATCTGCGACATCCATTGAGATCCAAAGCTTCATCTTTCTCAATTTCTTCACATCCTTTGATAGGCAAATCATCAATGAAAGACATTGTGATTTGAGGAATAAAGTCATGTAAGACCTTATTCATCCCATTCATCATATGTGCAACCGAGTTGTTTGCTCACTGTGGCAAGGTACACATCCTTACCAAACCCAAAGGTGTCCTCATGGTTGTCAAGTCTCTGCTTTCAATCGCAAGCTGAAATTGATCATAACGTGAGTAGAGTCCCCCATTGAGTAGATTGCCCTCCCTGCAAACACCTCTACAAACTCATCCACGATTGGTCTTGTATCTACATTTCTAATTGTCACCTTGTTCAGTGGTTGCATATCTTGGATGAAGCGTAGAGCACCATTCTTCTTTGGAACTGTGAACCACCTGTTTGAGTATGGAGCACAAGAAGGCTCCAAAATCCCCATATTGATTTTTTCATTCAGTAGCTCTACTAACTTTGGCAAATGAGCCTTTGGCCCATCGGAATAGGCCGCAGATTCCAAGGCACATGAGGTATTGTGAAAATTACCATAGGAGCTACAATATAAGGATCAACACATCCTATCTCATGTGGCTTAAATGAAAAATCCTTACGATGCTTTGAAAGCATTTCTTTAAAGCACTTTGTCTCCTCCTGTGTTAGAAACTCCTTGCAACCAATTTGCAACTCTTGAAAAGACTCCTTTGTGAAGGTGTGCCCAATCTTTTTAGGATTTCTCAAACTTGGTTGCAGAGAAGCCTGCTCAATCCTTTCCCTGTTGTTAGGTGGTAAGGGTGAAGCTACTGGTTTCACCTTCTTTGCTACACTCTTGTATTTCGTTTCAACATGGACTTCTTGCCAAGTTTTTGGTCTTCTTTGAAGGCTTCTATTACTTGATACGTTTCCATAGAGCATACTTCCACAACTCCATTTTCAAGATGCAAACTAGACTCCATTATAGCATCAAGCTCACCCATAGTATTCTACAAAAGAAACTTGTTCACACAAACTCAAAACATTTTCAGTAGGCTCTAGCAACCCACTCTCTTTCATGTCTATTTGTACATTACGTACATATTGCCTCTCACATCTCTTCAAAAATTCAAGTTTTGTAAAACATACTGATCCATTCCTTGTTACCAAGGAGCCCTTTGAGAAAGTTTCACCTATTTTTGGATCAAGTGAGATCCTTTTTCTTTCTATACCACTACAATCCCGCTTTACAATGGTACTTGGCCAAAACCCATCATTTCCCTATGATCATGAAACTCTTTGCTCACCTTTGGTAGAGGATGATCTCTGAGATTGTCACGATTTCTTTCATGGTTTACACAAACTGTGAGAAATTGAAGAGCACGTTTACCATATTTTCTTCGTATCCTAGCATAAGTTGAAGCATCATCCACTATATTTGTTTCCATTCGAACTCCCACAATGTAGGGCTGCCCAAGGATAAGATGATATGAAGATGTATCCTATACAAAGAAGTTTTGGTCAATTTTTACATCACCTATTGTCACCTTCACACTTGGACATGCTGCATACAATTCACCGGATGAATTGTATGCCACGTTCACCATCCAACCATGATCTGTGTCCATCGGCCATTTGCACTTGTTGTAGAGACTCTTTGACATTATGTTTATTTCTGAACCATGGTCAACCAAGGCAACAAATGGCTCTTCAAGATCACCTACCTTAACCAAAGTTTCTATAGTAGCCCTTGCCCAGTGACTTCGTGAATAGTAGCTTCTAGGAATAGCTTCAACTTCTTCATCGTCATTTGAGAAATGCACTTGCTTCACTCTCCCACTAGATTGGTAGCATCCTACCACACCTCCATCATCCTCCTTATCTCGCAACTGCATCCCTTGTATCTTCAAGGTTTCTCCTTCAACCTGTGGACTAGCAACCTCAGCAAGAGTTTACCTCTTTCTCTTGATGATGTCAATGATCTCCTCATGGAATTCCCACTTTGCAATGCCAAGGACTTCTCCCATAGTAAACTCTATCTTGCTATTCGAAATCCTATCTTCCAAGACTTTCTTTAAATCTGTAGCAACCTTAATATCAGATTGTAGTTTATAAGTTGGGCCTTTTGTCTTACCTTTTGTTGGCTCTTTCTCCTTTCCTGTTGTAGACTCCTCCATGAGTACTTCAGGAGGAGATGCTCCTTGTGTCGAGGTTGTTTGGGAAGGCATTGAGTCACTTCTTCCCCCACTTTTAGAAGCTCTTTTTGATGGTCCTTCATCAGCATTCTCACATCTGCACTTCTCTTCCACAATAGCCTCATTTTGTTGGCATTTTGTAATGTAGGCATGCACTGATAATGAGTCCACTGAATTATTCCATCATGTTTCTAGGCTTATGCAATCACCTGCTTCATGTAGAATATCTTTTGTAAGCTTTCCCTTTTTAGCTAATTGCATGACATTTTGCCAAAGTTGACCATGATGGTCACTCACCTCTTGATCACTAAGATGCTCAATTTTTACTCCATAAGTAGCTGCCTTAACTTAAGAGGTGGCATGGTTAGTTGCCATATCTTCAACTAAGGTTTGCATTCCCCCCTTTCCAAAGTTAGTTCTCAAGGGTATACCTATCTCTCTTAAGTGTATTTTACCATCCTTAAAAAAGACAACATCTTTTGTCAAAGCATCACTATAACTATCACACTCCCTTCTTACATGGTCTATACTATCACACCAAATACATCTATTAACAAAATCTTCTTTGGGTTGTTGTCTTTGCCTAGGCACTGGCCCTGATGGTTGGCCTTCTTCTTCAAGCTTTGCAAGCTTCACCTTCGAGTCACGCATTCCCTTCACAAGCTCATCTAGCATGGACTCATCAAACTTAGGAGCGATAAAAGTAGGCTTTACCATTTTGTCAGAAGTTGAGGTGGAAGGGCTTGTAGTGTTTACTACCATCTTGTCCCTTCTTATTTGTCGTTTGGCAACCAGTGAGAGAGCACCTTCTACCTCATTCTAGTCGGTCTTTAGTCCTTGCTCAGCATCTTTATCTTCAAGAAGAAGCTCCAAATTTTCTTGAAACTCTTTATCTGTAGCTTGTAAGAAAAGATAAGTCTTCTCTGCATCTGGTGTGGCCTTTTCTGTCCTGAGTTGTGCATAGCGCCGCTCAAATTCCTTAAGTAGTTCTGTTATTGATAGTCCTTGTTTTGGCTTGACTACCCATTCTAAGAATGTCCTTTTGGTCACTCTTTCTTCCCCTATTATGTTCCCTGATTTCTGGAGCAACAACTAGCTCAAAGCTTTGAATCATCTCACCTTCTGACACACGATGCAGCTCCATCTCCTTCACATACTCGTGCAAGTAATTGGTTACATATTTCCCATCAAATTGATCCATTCTGTTGACGACCGCTTGTATGGCTTTGGTTGCTAAATTCTCCCTTCTTTCAATAGCATGTTGTTGGTGCATGAACATTGCAAATGCTTGAAACATTTGCATTGTTGTTGGGTCAAAATGCATACCATGTTGCTCCACATGATCACCCATGGTTACCCACAAACTCTCACCCTGGCAGGTTCGCGTCGGGTTCACCAAAAATATGTCAAGAAATTTGCGGTCTTGCCAGGAAAGCACCAGGCTTTTGGCTGTGAGAGTTTGTGAGAGAACTCCAACTATATGAAGGAGTTAAACCATAGCTGCCATGAAGTCTAGGGTTTGGAAGGAAGTGCAATAAAAAAAGTCCCACTCTTTCTCTCTTGCACTCTCACACACAAAGAAAGAACACAAAAGAGAATATCAAAACAACACAAAGATGAAAACATCAACGCTATGGTCATATCGTATCATGGGTAATATGAAAGGGTTAATAGATGAGTTAATGGCGTTCAATCTTTGCCGACCAAACAGGCTACGAATTGTTCTTTGGAATTGTACTTTTGTGCTTACCATCATATATATGTTTGTCTAGTGATTGGGATTAATTGATTGGTTTCTAGTGGCACGATTGCGCTTGAATTGCAAGCGATCAGTCAAGCGTTGCTGCTTTCCCCTTTGTACCTCTCTACCCACTTTTACATGATGTTTGAGTTGAGAAGGCAAAATCTCATAACCTTTTCTCGCATTGTGATATCCATCTTCCTAATGATGCCTTGTCAATGCGGCTCGTCTCTTGTCACCTTGACGTTGACCTCAGTAGTCCACATTTGGGGCATCTCTGGATCACTTGAGCCCAAAAATTCACTATGAGGACAAGAGACTCTTGTACAAGCGTTCCTTTGGCCATGCTACCCTCGGCGAGAGCCTTTAGATGAACAAACCCCTTTAAAGTCTTCATGAATCTCTCCAAGAAGAACATCCACCTGCTATGGACTTCCCCAATAATTACAACTTCATCGACCACATGCACAAGTAGATGCATTTGGATGGTAAGAATGTTTTTTGGAACTATACCATACACACTGCTTCAATAGCATTTAAGCGTGTTGCATCGATGTCTTTTCTATCTCTTTTGAAATGATCTAGCATTATCGAGAAATTTGCGGTCTTGCCAGGAAAGCACCGGGCTTTTGGCTGGAGAGTTTGTGAGAGAACTCCAAAAGCTATATAAAGGAGTTAAACCATAGATGCCATGAAGTCTAGGGTTTGGAAGGAAGTGCAATCAAAGAAGCCCCACTTTTTCTCTCTTGCACACACACACACAGAGAAAGAACACAAAAGAGAACATCAAAACAACACAAAGATGAAAACGTCAAGGCTATGGTGACATTGTATCATGGGTAATATGAAAGGGTTAATAAATGAATTAGTGGCGTTCAATCTTTGCCGATTAAACATGCTAAAAATTGTTCTTTGGAATTGTAGTTTTGTGCTTATCATAATATATATGTGGGGACATTGAAGAGCCGGTCTTAGCACTTGTGGACCACGGGTCAGAAATCAATCTTATGGAAAAGAGCTTGCATCAAAAAGGGAAATGGCCTATTGATGTGGACCATGATTGGGGATTCGAGCAGCCAACATGCTTCCATGAAATTTTTATGGTGCATGTGCAAATGTTAAGGTAACTATTGAGGATGTTTGTGATGCACAAAACTTTTTTATACAAGAGAATTCATCCTATCCACTCATATTGGGACAACCCTACATTATCGATGTGCGCATGGAAATAAAGTTGTTAGATGATGGCTCAGCCTATGCAAGGATCCAGAGAAGGTATAGGAAAAGGGCTGTTCAGTTTTTAATGTGCATGTAGATCATGCCAGAAACAAAGATAGTCTACGTGATCATTTATTGTCGAAGTTACACAAAGAGATCAAAGAACACAAGTTTTCATAGGATTTTCTCGGGGGGCCACTATAGAGAAGGACTATGGTGGTATGTAGGAGGGAGAGCTCTTGCAAAGAGAGACCTTCTCTTTGGGGGTTTTGGGATTAATATTTGAGGGTTCAATGTCATACAAGAAGTTTAATGAGCTACCTATATGGGAAAAGCAATATGTGTCAAGTATTCGAAGTGAATTGCAAGTATGTGATGTGCTTAAACCAGATGACGTTGTCAGGAGTTTTTTGGAGCAAGGGATTGCGCATATGTACATATACATGCATGGTGCATCAAATAAAGGATTGCCCATTTTCCTTAGCCAGGTGGTTATGTGGGGCCCACATGTGTACAGGTAGGACAACATGTACATAGTGCAGCGATTTTCACTATTACCAGTACCAGTGTGTTTTTTATACAATAATGAGGAGTTGGTAGCGCGTAAAACTTCTCGAGGAAGCTATCCGCGGGCCGACGACGTGAGGTCAGCAGGTGCGTCAGATGGCATCTAGTGGCGTCAGGAGGGCGAACGAGGTCAATATTTGCACGCAGATGAGGACGGACACAACATGGGTGTTTGCTTGTGAGAATTATGCAGAAAGGTCATCATGAGGACCTTTTTTTGGGGCCACTTCACGTGGTGGCGAGATGCATTATTGGAAAAAAGCTGAGTGCCAGGTGTGCGAATGATGCAAAAAGGTGACAACTATGCACTGCGAGGTCAGTTTTTGGCCTGTTCGGGGTCCGTTTGAGGTCATCTAAAAGGCCAAGGGTGCCCAACTAATAAAGCTAAGTGTGGGAACTGAAAAAACTGAGAGAAGACCAGAAAAAACGTGGAGAAGAGAGGAGGAACAGCCGCAGGTGTGTTTTTGCCCATTTTGGAGCCTGTTTTGGCCGAAAACTGCTCATCCGAGGTCGGATTTGAGCACTTTGACATTGTAGACTGGGGTTTTGGGCCGTTCCGGACGCGATGGCGCTGTCCATTTTGCCAAATTCCTCACTCTTTTCCTGCTGTTTTTCTGTGTAAGTTCCTCCTATGAGCGAAGTTTCTGCTCCAGTTTGTGATTGTATCTGGCTTCTTTCACCCATAGTGTGTGAGCTATTTGCCCCATTGGTGTTGGCCCAAGCTCAATTGTATCTAAACATCAGAAATTCTCCTC
Organism: Adiantum capillus-veneris; assembly: GCF_014529385.1. NCBI lineage: Eukaryota > Viridiplantae > Streptophyta > Polypodiopsida > Polypodiales > Pteridaceae > Adiantum > Adiantum capillus-veneris. The sequence continues at coordinate 51,659,104 of NC_140955.1, read as the reverse complement.
TTTTGAGCTGAGTTTTTTGGGTGTGTGTGTGTGTGTGTGTGTGTCTGTGTGGAGTGGGCAAGTGGATAGTCTCTCTCCTCTCACTCCAGAGGTGTGTTCCCTGTCTCGGCCAGGTGTGTTGTCTAAGCCGAGTGGTGCCCCATAGTGTGTGTGTGTATCTTCCCAAGAGTGTGTGACGGGTCGTTATAGAGGCGCTGTGTGTGTTTTCATTCCGCTCACATTCTTTTGGCGCCCCCACGGAGGATCTTCTTCGAGTACCTTCTGCTTCGAGCTTCAAGCTTCGAGATTCGGGATTACAAGTTGCAGACTACAGGTTACAGGGACAGGTACAGGTACAGGTGATTCACACAGGTACAGGTAGCTGGAGTACAGTGATGTCACTTGCAGTTGTTGTGGGAATGCATCACTTGGCGCCTATTTGAGCGCATTGTCTGTTGGATTGTACGTTACTTGTGGAAACTGCCATTGTACGCCTTTGTGGAGCCATATATGGTTTTATTTGGCAGTCCCAGCCATTTCTGAGATTTGGTTTGGAAGATAGTCATTTCTGAGACTTGACTATACGCGATTTGCATTAGCTTTCGTGTGAGGGTCGATAGCGTGAGGTTTTTATTGAGCTGGGGGATTCTCAAATGTGGAGATCCTTTCGGTGATACAGGTAGCTGGAGCACCCTTTTCATGACCTCGCCATAGGCTATGTACTAGTGAGTCCTACTTGATGCTCGGGTTCTATTGTTGACAGTTTATGCATACATAGACAGTCTATATTTTGGGTTCCTACTGCTCTACTTCTGGGGAAACTCTGTCGAAATTTTCCCAAGTTATGATGGCTGGTTTTTTGGTATTTTGAGCCATTTATGCTGTTATGCTGCTGAAATTTTGGCAAAATCAGAGGTTGAGTCAGGTGTGCCTTCTTGGGAGCTTCATGGTTGGCTTTAATGGATGATCAAAATGGCCCTCAGTTCACTCCTTTTCATTTAACGCAAAGAATTCAGATTAATGTTCATGTGTCCAGGAAGATCTTTTTCCAGCAGCGCATAGTCTTTATGTTTGGGCCAAGAAGATTGAGAGAGATCCTGGAATGTCCTTTGCCTGTTGTCATTCCGATGATCAACTATGAAAACTCATTTGATGTGCATGTGTTTGTCCTTATCTAAAGTTGAGCTCCATTGAAGTTTCTGGGGATTGGGAAGTGAAAAGTTTTGGGTTCTTGCACGTGTGTTCGAAGGGGTTCTCAAAGCATCATAATTTGGGTAGCCATGGCTTTCTCTTATCCCGAGTTTCATGGAAGAAGTGATGAAGATGTGGAAGAATTTTTGGAAAAGATGGAGGTTGCCTGCATTAGCAACCAGATTCATGACCCTACGCAAATGTTACGCCTTCTCCAAATTTGTTTGAAGAGTGATGCACGAGCTTGGTCCAAAGCATTTGAAGAGGAGTTGCGTATGGCTGATCCACCTATAAGATTGAGTTGGGACAATCTAAGGCATGGATTGGAAGTGGAGTTTGTGAAGATAGAAGACCCTGACAAAGTGTGGCAAGAAGTACAGGCTTTGGTGCAAAAGGAAGGTGAGCCAGTAGATGCGTACATACGTAAGTTTTCATTGGCATGGGAGCGAATGTGCAAGGCTTTAGCACCACAGGTACCCCCGCCTGACATGATGAAGAAGGACAGGTTCTTGGCTGGTCTTTGGGAGAATATACGTTGGAGAGTAGAGCTAAAGAAGCCTAGGACATATGAAGATGCACTAGAGGTAGCAAGGAACAAAGAGTGGAAGCTGAGGAAAATGAGCCAGTTAGGGGTGGAGTCTTTGCCAATGAGGTCTGAATTTCAGCCTATAGAGTCTTTGCAAGGGCGCATGTCAGGGGTTCATCATGAACCAGTGGTTCCTGTTACTACTCAGGTTATGCCAGCAGTGGTCACTACAGCAGTGCAAGATGATGGCCTAAGGCAAGACATGAGGCAAGTGGTTGATCTGATGAAGAATCTCAGCCTAAACATGCTAGGTCAAGTGGGAAATAATCGAGGTCGAGGGAGGTTTGCAAATCAGCCAGGAGGTGAAGAAAGACCTAGGAATGGTGCTGGACAAAGTAATAGTAGGTTTTGGAGGCAGACGCCCACATGTTATAATTGTGGAGAGTTGGGTCACATCAGTCCGCAATGTGATAAGCCACCAAGGATGGGGGGAGACATGTATCCATTGCCAAGACAGGTGCTAACTAGATCAAATGATTATGGCATCGAAATTAAGGGAGACGAAGGAACCAGTGGACTGACCCAGGAGGAAAAGGGAAAGACAAAAGTGCTAAGTGTAGTCACCTTGGAGAAGGCATCAAAGCTAGAGGATACATTAGTGATGCCTATTGGGAAGAGGACCACAGAGGATAAGGAAGGAAGAAGTGCCCCAGGTCCTAGTAAGAAGAAAGGAAAGAGCCATGAAGGCGAGGATGTCAAGGCCAAGAGGAAAAGGAGAGCTCGTCGAAAGTTTCATGTTTCAGATTTTCCACTAGGGGATGGGCAATTAAGCTATGACTTGAAGGAGGATCTGACGAGCAAGAAGGCAGATGTTACTTTTGGGCAGCTTATAGAGATGGTGCCTAAGCTAAAGCGACAGTGGAAGAGGATGGTTAACCCAATGGAGAAAGAGCCAGAGAGAGGTTCAGTGAAGGTGTTGGCAATAGACGAGCTACCAGACATTTGTCCAATAGTAGATGTGTGGCATAAAAGGAAAAATTTGGGACAAGGTTATGTGGATGGCGGAGCCCAAATATGCGTCATAACACACTCATGCGTTGAGAAGATGGGTCTCACAGTGGCTGGGGTGTCAGGTTTTCGGATCAGATTGGCAAACCATCAAAAAGTAAAATGCTTGGGTGTTGTAAAGAGCTTAGAAGTGGAGGCATATGATGCAAAGGCAGTGGTTGATTTTCATGTGATGCCAGCAGGGTTGGGAGCATATCCTATTATACTGGGCAGACCATGGTTACGTGCAGTGGGAGCTGTTCAAGATTGGCGACATGGTACAATTAGCCTCTATGGAAAGACAGGTACCAAGAAGCTTTATAATATGGACACAAGGAAACGATTAGAGGAGCTTTATGAAGATAAGGATGAGTCTAGTGATGAAGACTCTTCCACGGTGACAGATGAGGACAGTGATAGCACTACCAGCAGTGATGAGGATGTTGATGTTGCATTTCTTTTGATGGATAAAGAAATCCAGGAGTGTGGTTTAGTCGCATTTGCGAATGAAGTTGAAGATGAAAGTGAAGGACCTTATGAAGTGATTGAAGGGCTGATGCAAACCAAGGTTGAGTTGTCAAAAAAGCAGGAATTAATGACGCAAATGATTAGTGGAGACCTCTCAGCTATGGAGAAGGATATATATTTGCATATGCTGGCTAGTTTTCCTGATTTGTTCATTACTTCATATGAAGAGATCAGAGGGTTCAAGGGTGAAGAGATGCATATAGAGCTGAATGAAGGTGCTAAGCCAGTGCGGCAGAGGCTAAGAAGGATGGGTCAAGAGCAAATGGAAGCCTTGCGGGTAGAGGTGGACAAGTTATTGAAGGCAGGGTTCATAGTTCCAGTGGAGACCACAGAATGGGTGAGTCCAGTAGTAGTCAGTCCAAAGAAGGATGGGAAGTGGAGGATTTGTGTAGATTTTAAGCCCTTAAACGCAGCCACAAAGAAGAACCCATATCCTCTTCCATTCATCGATCAGATCTTGGATTCAGTGGCAGGTTATGAGAGGTACAGTGTGTGTGATGGTTTTTCAGGCTATTTTCAATTGAAGATTGCTCTTAAAGACCGCACAAAGACAACTTTTATTACGCCATGGGGCTGCTATTGCTACACAGTGTTGCCGTTTGGGTTGTCAAATGGACCATCTTTCTATCAAGAAAGAGCAAATTGGGTGCTGGAACCATTCATTGGTAGTTGTGTTAAAGCTTTTATGGATGACTTCTGTGTCTATAGCAGTAGGGCTGAACACCATGAGAAGCTGCAGATGGTATTCGCTCGATATGATGAATGTGGAGGACAACTAAATCCAAAGAAATGTCATCTAGCACAGCCAAGGGTGAAGTTATTGGGCCATATGGTGTCAGAAAATGGCATTGAGGCTGATCCAGATAAGGTGAAGTCTATTATTCTTCTTCCATCACCTATGAGTACGAAGCAATTGGCAACCTTTATACACAAAGTGAAGTACATGGCACGGTTTATTCCATTGTCTTCGCAGCTTCTTTATCCATTACAACAAGTGGCAAAGCATGATCCATTGCAATGGGATGACAAATGTGAAGAAGTGTTTCAAGAGGTAAAAGAGGTGTTAGGGGGGTTGTCAGCCATGCAGGCTCCTGATTGGGAGAAAGTTTTTTATGTAAATCCATCAGTAGGGGATGATGCCATTGGAGCCATGCTATTGCAAAAGGGGAAGGGCAGCCATTATATGAGGCCAGTGTATTGTGCAAGCCGAGTGAAGTTGGTAGCGGAGAGAAAGTTATCGGAAGTAGAGCTAGTGATGGCCAGTGTAATATTTGCTTGTCGACGATTTCGCCATTACTTGCTACCACGGCCTTTTGTTTTCTTGACGAGTTATGCCTTTTTGCCACAGTTAATTAATGGTATTAACATGTCAAATGTGGTGAAGAAATGGGTAATTGAGCTGCAAGAGTTTGAGTTCTCTTTTCTAGTGGAAGATAGTACAAGGGCTACCCTAGCTGATTTGTTGACCTACAAGGAGAATCCCCTTATTGTTAAGGAAGAGGTGGTGAGAAAGGTAGTTGAAGAAGTGCCACAGATCAGCAATGCACATGTGTTGTTCTTTGATGGTTCATACAGAAAGAGCCATGATGCAGCTTCAGGGGGTATAGCACTTTATGATCCAGAGGGGAAGCTAGTATGCAAGAGAGGGTTCAAATTGGATGCTCATAGTAACAATGAGGCTGAATATGCTACATTGGAAGCCGGATTACACATTTGTTTGAAGCATGGGGTTCGAAGGTTGAGCATAAAAGGTGATGCCTTGTTAGTGGTGAAGCAAGTGTTGGGTGTGTGGAAGAGCAAGAACACCTCATTGAAGGAAATGTGCTTCAGAATTAAAGGCCTGTTAAAAAAGTTTGAAGCATGGAGTATCAGACACATTGAACGTGCTCTAAATGGAGAGGCACATGAAGCAGCTCAAGGCATGATTGGGGAGCTATTTGTGTTGAGGACCACTTTACCTCTTTATCATGGCCGGGAAAGTTTGGCTCAAGAAGAGGAGTTTTTGCTAACAGGAATCATTCCAAAGGAGATTCAGAAGTCTAAGAAGTATGGCTTTGTGCGTAGAGCATACAGGTACAAATTGATTGGTGATGTCTTATACATGAAAGGGGCTGATCTCGTGTTGAGACGTGTACCTTGGCGGGAGGAGCTTTACAGAGTGTTGGAAGAGAATCACGAAGGCGCATGTGGTGGCCATTTTGCTCTAAAGATCACCTTGCATAAGATTTTGCAAGAGGGGTATGTATGGCCTAGTTTGCACAAGGATGTTCACCATTGGTGTAGGTCTTGCAATAGGTGTCAAGCATTTGGGAAGAGAGTGTTGAAGCCAGAGCTACGAAAAACCATTATGGCGTTTGATGTGTTTGAAAAGTGGGGGATTGATGCAATAGGCCCGTTACCTATCACAAGCAGGGGCAAAAGCTATATTTTGACGGCAGTGGACTATCTTTCTAGATGGGCAGAGGCTACAGCAGTAAAACAGATCACTGCAAAGGATGTGGCAAAATTTGTGTATGATGAAATATGTTGCAAGTTTGGGGTGCCATTAGAGCTACTTTCAGATAAGGGGCCAGGATTTAGAGCTAAACTGCTAGACTTCTTATGCACAAAGATGAAGATTAGGCACCAGCATACCACTCCTTATTACCCGCAGTGTAATGGCTTAAATGAAAGATTCAATGGTGAGTTGGTACAGATTCTTTCGAAAGTGACAGAGCACCAAGGAAAGAATTGGGATTTGGAATTGCCTAGTGCATTATGGGCTTACCGTACTTCGGTGAAGACAGGTACAGGGTTTACTCCATTTCATTTGGTGTATGGAAAGGAAGCACTATTGCCTGTGGAGGTAGAGTTGCCTGCGGTCAAGATGTTAGAGAAGTTGCTTGGGCCGCCTAGTGATGCATTCAAAGAAAGGCTTTTGCAGCTACAAGAGGTCCAGTTGGATAGGATGAGCGCATTGGAACATTATGGGCAGATGCAGGATAAGGCTTTGGCAAAGATAAATGAAAAGGTTAAAAGTAAGGGTATCAAGAAACATGACTTGGTTTTGCGCTACAATAGTAAGCTGGACAACACCTTCCAAAAGAAGTTTCAGATTAAGTGGGAAGGCCCTTTCAAGGTAGTGGAGTGTTTTCCAAATGGCACATATCAGCTGGCTAACCTGGATGGTGTTCTACATACGTCAAGGGTAAATGGATTGCGTCTTAAGTTGTATCATGCCAGGTTGATGATGGTGGAGCAAGATGAGCTGTCTGTGGATCAAGCTGTGTTGGTGAGGGATGAGGAGACCTGTGATGCGGCGAGTCTCATATCTCTCTTTGCTGCTGCTGATCATGAATGATCTAGCAGGCTAGGGGATGGGCAAATTATGTCAGGAGTTTTTTGGAGCAAGGGATTGCGCATATGTACATATACATGCATGGTGCATCAAATAAAGGATTGCCCATTTTCCTTAGCCAGGTGGTTATGTGGGGCCCACATGTGTACAGGTAGGACAACATGTACATAGTGCAGCGATTTTCACTATTACCAGTACCAGTGTGTTTTTTATACAATAATGAGGAGTTGGTAGCGCGTAAAACTTCTCGAGGAAGCTATCCGCGGGCCGACGACGTGAGGTCAGCAGGTGCGTCAGATGGCATCTAGTGGCGTCAGGAGGGCGAACGAGGTCAATATTTGCACGCAGATGAGGACGGACACAACGTGGGTGTTTGCTTGTGAGAATTATGCAGAAAGGTCATCATGAGGACCTTTTTTTGGGGCCACTTCACGTGGTGGCGAGATGCATTATTGGAAAAAAGTTGAGTGCCAGGTGTGCGAATGATGCAAAAAGGTGACAACTATGCACTGCGAGGTCAGTTTTTGGCCTGTTCGGGGTCCGTTTGAGGTCATCTAAAAGGCCAAGGGTGCCCAACTAATAAAGCTAAGTGTGGGAACTGAAAAAACTGAGAGAAGACCAGAAAAAACGTGGAGAAGAGAGGAGGAACAGCCGCAGGTGTGTTTTTGCCCATTTTGGAGCCTGTTTTGGCCGAAAACTGCTCATCCGAGGTCGGATTTGAGCACTTTGACATTGTAGACTGGGGTTTTGGGCCGTTCCGGACGCGATGGCGCTGTCCATTTTGCCAAATTCCTCACTCTTTTCCTGCTGTTTTTCTGTGTAAGTTCCTCCTATGAGCGAAGTTTCTGCTCCAGTTTGTGATTGTATCTGGCTTCTTTCACCCATAGTGTGTGAGCTATTTGCCCCATTGGTGTTGGCCCAAGCTCAATTGTATCTAAACATCAGAAATTCTCCTCTTTTGAGCTGAGTTTTTTGGGTGTGTGTGTGTGTGTGTGTGTGTCTGTGTGGAGTGGGCAAGTGGATAGTCTCTCTCCTCTCACTCCAGAGGTGTGTTCCCTGTCTCGGCCAGGTGTGTTGTCTAAGCCGAGTGGTGCCCCATAGTGTGTGTGTGTATCTTCCCAAGAGTGTGTGACGGGTCGTTATAGAGGCGCTGTGTGTGTTTTCATTCCGCTCACAACGTGATTTCAAGGATCTTCAAAGAGGTCTCTTATGTGGATATTATGCCAGAGCTAGAGGATATCGAGCAATGTAGGTTATTAAGTGGAACTGACATTATTAAAGTGCAGTCAATGGACATGTATGAAGAATTGGATATATATGAGGCACTTACACATATAAAGGAGGATTTTGGTGAAGCAATTGAAATTTAGGTGGAGACAAAATTTAAATCTGTTGCAAAGAAGGTGAGGCAAGTGGCTACACCTTTGCCAAAAGGAAGGGATGGAGTGATGGAGAAAGCTTCTCGGTAGCCTATGCTAAGAGATCCAAAGAACATTGGGCATAGATTCACTGAAGAGACGTTGAAGCAGCAGAAGATTAGGGAGGAAGATTTCCTTACTGAAGAGGAAATCAAATGATTTTGAGAGATGTTTGGAAATTATGGTAAACCCTTTGTTTTTTTCGCTAGGTGAGATTGGATATGCAGATCCCAATGATATTTCTCCTATGATTATATTTACTGTTCCTCACATGCTATGGAGTTTACGTCCTATCCCAATACCCAAATCGCACTTGCCAAAGCTCATTGATTTGCTCAATGAGAAGATCATGATGGGAATTTTGGAACCATCATGCACACCATACTCAAATTGGTGGTTCTCTATTCCAAAGAAGAATGGTACCCTAAGGTTCATTCAAGATATGCAACCAGGCAATATGGTAACAATCCGCAATGTAGGTACATGTTCAATTGTGGATGAGTTCGCTAAAGCCTTTGCAATAGGATCTATCTATTCTATGGGTGATCTTTACTCAAGATATGATCAGTTTCAGCTTGCTTTGGAGATCAAGGAACTTACTACAATGTGTACACCTCTCAGTTTCGTAAGGATGTGCACTCTACCACAGGGTGCTACAAACTCTGTAGCCCATATGATGAATGGCATGAATAAGGTAATGAGGTATTTTATTCCTCATGTTACTATGCCTTTCATCGATAATTTTTTGTATGTGAAGAAGGGTTCAAAGATAAGATAAAAAATCAGAGGGGGTGCTGACAGATTGTTTCCCAACATATTGCTAATTGTTATGCAATTTTATCCAAACTTCCAAACTTGAAGAAGTTAACCAATCTTTCAGGACAAAAATCAATTTTTGGTGCTAAAGATGTTTCAATTGTGGGACATATGTGTGGCCCAGATGGAAGACGACCAAGTCAAACTAAAGTTGAAGCTATACAAAAGATGAAAGAAACATGCACATTGGTTACTGAGGTTCGGAGGTTTTTGGGTGCATGTGTACTTTATCTTATTTGGTTGTTGCATTTTGCTCATATTGCAGAGGTGCTTTAGCAATTACTAAGGAAGGGGAAAAGGTTTGTATGGGAAGAAGAAGCTTGATGGCCATCAAAAATTTGAAAAAGATGCTTCTTGTGGCTCCTACCTTGAGAAAGGTTGACTATAAGTGTGGAAGGCCAGTGATCTTAATCGTTGCCACTAGTTTGACAGGTATTGGGTGGGCTATATGTCAAGATGATGAACATGGTTACATGTATGCAGTCCAATTTGGGGGAAAAGTACTCAATGCTCGTCAAAGAGGTTACCCACAGGCTAAGAGAGAACTTTAGGGTGTTGCTACTACCCTAAGGTCTGACAAAGAATATTTTATAGGTGCTTCAATTGTGGTAGAAACAGATTGATTACCATTGATAGAGATGATTGAAAACTGCTCTACTCTAGACATTGCAATGTTGTGGTGGATAGCCTTTATTAAGTCTCTTCACCTTGAGTTTGTCACATTGTAGGTATAGATAACCCTGTTGCAGATATGTTAAGGGTCATTTATGAAGATGAAGAGGAGATGCTTACCACCAATGACGATGTGGGCTTAACGTTCTACACCTCTTCTCATTTACATGCAAGCTGTGGTTCTCATGTTCGTGTTTTTGAAGTCTTTTTTTAAGAAATGTATGATTGAGGATGGTTTTGGATAGGCTGCTACCTCAGCACTCTTACCAAGCGAGAGGGATGGAGTGATCAAGAGTAAAAGAGGATCAAGAAAAGGATGGTCATTTGTGGAAGCAACCAAAGCGATCAAGAGGGGTACTGCAATGGGTTGTTTGTGATAAAGCAACTCAACAGCATGTGATCAAAGAGTTTCATGAAAGCTTATGGTCTGGACACAGAGGGGTATGTGAAATTTTTTTCAAAATCAAGGACCACTGTTGGTGAAGGGAATGTACAAAGATGTTGTTCAGTTTGTGGAGACTTGTTTAGTATGCCATCAATATTCTAATGTATGGCATTGAGATGGATTAAATCCTACTTATCCACTATCTATACATTACAAGTGGGTAGTAGATTTGATTACAATACCAATGGGGGTTTGGAAGATGATGTATATTGTTCTTGATCTCATAGACCAAGCTGAAGGGAGATCTTTGTGCACAAAAGCTACAAGTTTTGTGTGTAAATTTTTGCTTGAAGATGTAATTTCCAGGTATGGTTGTGTTGGTAAAGTCGTTGCTAATAGAGGAGAGTTGGATGCAGATGAAGCTCGTCAGTTCTTTACTTGTTTGGGCATCAAATTGGCTCTTACAACATACAATCCAGAGGGTAATGGGAAAAGTGAAAGAGGGCATCCACCTATTGTTAATGCTTTAGCAAAGGCATGCCGAGGACATATTGGTGCTTGATCTAAGCTGCTACCTTTTGCTTTATGGGCTGATCGCACTACACATAGTTTAGTTACATGTTTTATGTCATTTGACTTGATGCATGTACAAAAGCCCATTATGCCTACAGAGGAGGCAGTTATGTCTTGGGCTATAATGGCATGGGAAATGGGTATGTCTACAGAAGATTTTCTTGCTTTATGTAATCGCAGCTTGAGAGGAGTCAAGAAGATATTGATCAGGCCAAAGCAAAGCTCAAGGAGGCAAGGTTGAAGAATAAAGCAGCATTTGATAAGAAGCATAGACTACGGCCATATGCTATCAAAGATGGTGTTTGGTACTTGTTTATGACAGTATCTTGGAAAATTGATACTTTGCTATGCAAAAGATGGTGAAACATTGGTTTGGAATGTATGTTGTACTTCATGCTTATGACAATGCAACATATAAATTATGTGAGTTCGATGGCACTAAGCTTAGAGTGCCGATTGTAGGGAAAAGGATCAAACTATTCAAGAAACAAGAAGGTGATTTCAATTTGAGGATCAGCAATCAAGGGATAATGACGATATGTATGCATCAGATGATGTGTCTGATGAAGCTTTTGATGATGCAAATTAATAAAGAAGAAGGTTGGCACATGTCGGAGGATGTGTATGTTCAGAGGGGGTGAATGTCATACTGCTGCGCTTCCATAATGGGAAAAAGGGCAAGGTGATGCAAGTTGAGCTTCTTTGAAGCCTGAAAGAGGTGTTTGAATTACTACAGCAAGACAAGCTATATGCAAAAAAATCCAAGTGTGACTTACGGAAAAATGAGCTTCACTATTTGGGGCATGTAATCTCGACTGCCGGCCTTTATATGGATACATCCAAAGTGGATGTCATTCGTAAATGTCCTTCTACTAAAAATCTGGAGGAGCTTTAGATTTTCTTGGGATTTGCAAGTCTTTAATGATAGATCATTTAAAACTATGCTCGAATTGCTATTCCCATGATGGACCAACTAAAGCCAAGGGAAAAACCTTTCAGTTAGGAGAAGCTCAACAACAAAGTTTTGATGCACAAGCTACGACACCTATTTTAGCTATTGTGGACCTTATGAAACCTTTTGTGCTTGAAATAAATGCTATGCTATTGGAGCACTCCTTTTGCAAGAGGGAAGACCAATTACATTTGAAAGCAAAAAAATGGATTCTACACACCAGAATTATTATGCTTATGAAAGGGAACTCTATGCAATAGTGTCTGCTTTGAAAACATGACAACATTCTTTGTTTGGGGCTCAATTTCAATTTGTGTTTGACCATGAGAGTATAAAATGGTTTACACAACAAACTGATTTGCAGGGTCAAAAGACTAGGTGGACTGAGATTCTTCAAGAGTATGACTCCAAGCTTTGGTATTGTAAGGGACGTTACAATGTAGTAGCTATGCTCTTAGTCGTATGCTTGATATCAACTCTCTTCACAGTAAGATTTTGGATTCTTTAAAGAGTAAATATGAGCATGATGATGCATACTCTAAGGTGTGGAGCCAAGTCAAAATGAGGGATCCTTCTCATTCCAATGGTGATAGTGTATCTAGTTCCTCCACACCTACTTTTCTTGTTTTGAGTGATGCGATGCAAAGATGAAAGAATTTTTCCATAGGTGATGGGTACCTGATCCATAAGGGGAGAGTTTGTGTACTGACAAACGTAGACATTTAGGGCCAAGTTCTTTATGAATTTCATGATAGTCCTAGTGCAAGATACACATGCCAGCTTTATTGGCTAGGTTTACATGGGTATGTTCAAGATTATGTTTTGCATTGCCAAAAATGTCAGTAAAGCAGAGCGCCCGAAGGCAAAAGGTCTCCTGCATATTTTGGAGATTCCCAATGGTACATGGGAGAGTATCTCTATGGACTTTATTGTGGGTTTACCAACCACTATACGAGGTCATGACTCGGTATGACTAGTGGTAGATCGGTTGACTAAACTTTACAAATTCAATTCCACGATTAAGACTCTAAAGTTGAAAAATTATTAATTGACAATTTATATAGACTATACGGATTGCCCAATAATATTATGAGTGATTGTGATCCCAAGTTTAACAACCATTTTTGGAGGGTTGTGTTTAAAGGATTGGGCACACGATTTAACATCCGTACTGTTGATCATCCAAAAACGGATGGTCAGACTGAACATGTTAATCAGGTGCTAGAGGATATGCTTACAACATACGTTAGCAAAAATAAATCTAATTAAAAAGATTATGTCCCTATTTTATAGTTTGTTTACATTAGTGAAAAGCATGTTATGAGACTGGATTTGGCCCTTTCATGCTTATGTATGGGTGTCAATCTAGATCACTAGTTACGGTGGCGTTTACAACTGAAAAACTTCAACAAATCAAGGACTTTCTCCAAGACCATATGGATATGCTGAAACTTGCTCGTCCAAATGTTCGACAAGCATATGATATATACAAAAAGTACGGTGATGAGAAAAGTGGACAAGTAACCTTCACGGAAGGAGACATGGTATTTTTTACGTGTGCAAGAATGTTAAAAAAGTCTAAAAATTGGGCCAACGCCTAAATTATCTCCTAGATATTGTGGGTCTTTTAAGATACTTAAGCGAGTTGGAGATATGGTTTACCAACTTTTTTTACTGCGCACTCTAGTGTTCAATCTGGTCTTTCACGTAAGTCATTTATGTAAATGCTTGCATAGGGATGACAATGTCATTGACCAACAAATTTTGGTTGATTTCATTGAACCTCCAACCCAACTGCATGAACTCGAGCGCATTTTAAACTATCATGATTTACGTACTCCTCATCATGTGTGTTGTCAAGCACTAGTTAAGTGGAAAGACTAAACTGAAGAAGGTGCCACTAGGGAAAACATTAGTGTTCTTAAGAAGAAATATCACACTTTTGTTGTCAAGGACGGAAACACTTCTCCAAGGGGGGAGTAATGTAAGGCCATGGGCCAATGTGAAGCTAGCTCAGGGGTTGCCAATGTAATGGCATATGGTTGAGTGCAGAGCTAGGCTTCACTGCTCTATGCCTTAAAGTATACTAATGTTTATGAAACGGTTTCATGCTTATGAATAAAAAGGGGTCATTTAATTAATGATACGTGTAACTTTCCTTTCGGCAAATCAACACAATGTGAAGCTCACGTGGGCTTTCTAAAACAAGAGAAGGTCACTCCCACATGGAGGAGTCTTTTCACAAATAAAAATCCTCAAGAAGAATCTATTTACACCTATATCTCCCTTCTCCTCTAAGTCTTGTTTTAGAAGGCCAAAAGCACATATTAGAGTAGTTGGCAGGGTTAACTCCACCAATACTAGCAGTTTTATGAACTTTTTGATGGCGAACTCTAAATTTGACTAGGCCTTTAGAAAATCTAGAAAAGTAAATTTTGTCAAGCTGTTAACTTGAGATGGGAACATAAGAGCTGGGTTACAATAAGTTAGCAGGGTAGTGGGGAGATGAGAAACTCTTAAATTGATGAGAAATGCGGAGTAGGATAATAGCCCTCCTAGAACCATGAAATACATGGGGAAGTTATTTTCATGGAGTTGAGAGCACACCCTTTACTTTTCACTAGTACTACCGGTGGCCTTCGGCCGTCCCCCTGTGTGTGTATTGCTGTGTGGCCAGGGGCTATAGAGAACACATGCCAAGGAAAGGAGCTCTCACCATGTGTCAGGCCCCCGTTAATCCCTCCCCCTTGTATAATAGTATAGATTCTTATCTCCTCCGATATCCATTGGAATGCCCATAATATTCTCCCACAACATTCACTGGAGCTCTTACAATTAGCGTTGCGACCTTAATGATTCTTTTCTTCCATTACCCTTAATGTAACCTAGCTCTAAAGAGTCACATAATTTAATATGCACATAAAATCTTGGAGCTCGACACACCGCATGCAAGAGGCCTGCGTGATGCAAAACCTAACCAGGAGGTGGCCAAAACGTTCTTTTTGGATTCATTAGGAAGCATCTTGGGAGATCCCATTTAGAGAAGTCGCTCTAAGCCCAAGCCAAAAGGGAAAGGTGATCAAGATGCCACTTTGGGGATTTGAGAGGAAACGGAAGGGAGAAAAATCTCTTTAATTTCTCTTTCGACGCATGGCACACAGACGTTAAAAATTCTTCTTCTTCTTCTTTTTCTCTCTTTCTTTCCCACACTGTGCACGCAGACACGTAGTGGTAGACCGAGTATGCAGGCGTGCTTCTTGCTATATGTGCAAGGCAGGGGCTCTCTCTCTCTCTCTCTCTCTCTCTCTCTCTAGCGGGCATGAGGATGATAACCTCAATGCTGAGTAAGAAGGAGATCAGTTTCAAGACGAGATTTCATTGTTGCTCTCTTGGGTTATTGCATTGAAGGCGATGAGCCAACGCCCCTGGCAAGTGGCGAGCAGGAGGCAGGGGAATAAGGTGTTGCACAAGGAACAAAGGCCATTTGCATGCAGGCCAGAGTCTAGTCGAAGTCCTTTTTTTTAATCTGCCTGCGATGGATTGGCTCATAATTGAACCTGGATCGCAAAGTTGTGAGTTCAAAAACCTGGGGCTACCGACTGGCATGCGCCAACACGGGTGTGCTTTCAAGCGGTAGACATATTTTTTGTGTTATGGTTTGTTGGGGGGCTTCATCTCTGCGTGCTACTGAGTCTAGGCTCAATCAAAGTGGTCGTTCGCAGAAGAAGCAGATGCGAGATGGCAACCAAGGTAGGATGATGGAACTCCACCATGCCTGGGGGTGCAGGGCATAGGAGGGCTAAAGTGCAGGCTTAATGAAGAAGGCGCCCCGAGGTGGGGAGGGGGTGGGGTTGGCAATGAACAGCTGTGCGGGAATGCGATCCACCTCATTTTGCTTCGAGTTTCAAGATTTCGAAAGGAATCGGATCATCCTAATTAATACGTTTCTTTGAAAGTAGACCCAGTAGTAGGGGGTACCAACTGATAGAAATTCATAATAGGGATATTATGAATTAGCATACAAATGATATTAGGGATTTAGATAATTTCAATAGGATCACTATAAAACCCAAATCGTAACCCCTAACATCTTTGTACAATGCTTTTGGTGCTGACATGTTTGTGCATTGCCATAAAATTGTGCAACTTAAGACATCATTGGGATCCACAAAAATATCAAATTTCAAGTGCTTTGGATGGCCTCCCAAGGGTTTGCCCTAACATGGCGCACTCATTTCATAGCGACTGAGGGAAAGATGGGCCATTCATACAACTTTGGGGGATTGGCTATGCTACTTGCGACGACATGCAAGAAAAAGCACAACATTGCCACATGGCTGTAGGCAATTCAGTAAAAAGTCTTCCACCTTGTTGCGCCCCCCCCCCCCCCCCCCCCCAAAAAAAAAATTCAAAAATTGCTGCCCCAAAAGTTGACAAACTTGCACGAGCTAGGACTCGAACTACTGGGCTTCCACCCATGATCTGACATGTCCGCTCAAACCAATTGAGCCAAGTTCCCACGATGCTCCTACCTCCGCTTGTTGTAAACATAGTGTCACAGTGGCAAGTGAAGCTTTTCCACCGTCTCATCTGAACCGCCTTGAGATACTTCCACCTTTTATAGATGGTTGCCATGGTGTGGGCTGCATGCCATTTTCATTTGATAATACTATATACTAGATACATAATCGCTTTCTATGTTTTTCCAAAGAGGAAGTGCACAAAATTTGAAATAAATTTCACATTATGACATTAACGATATTACTTTTTATGATTAATTTTTTTTTCCACCATCGGCACGAGGAAGGTATCATGTATTTAGAACTGTTCTTTGCTATACATTACACCCTCGAGGGGCAACCGCGGAACCACCCTCCCAATAGGGGAGGAGAATACACCCAAGAGAACGATACCTGCGAGCTTCGAACCCCTCAACCTTGGGGTTATATGGCAAAGGTCTCACTAACTAACTGAGCTATGCTTCTTGGGTTATGCTGAATATTCCTTTTTCTTATCCTTCTAGTTCTATTGAATGCACAATTATAAACTGAGAACACTTTTCCTGAACAGTGCTGGTGGGTAAACGGCCTTAAAGAGTCACTAGTTGGCCACCTAAAAGATTGGTGTTTACACTCCTGTTGGATATCAAGAAGGGTGTGTACGAAAAAACCTTTGCTTTTGCTTATTTGCTACCCTTTTGCTTTTAATATTCTTTCCCCTAGTTTCTCTTAGGGTGCGCACATGCACTCAAAAAGATCGTCGAATGGGTGGAGATTCTGTGGTGGTCCATTCCATTTTTGGACTTTTGCCCACCCTTTTACCATATGAGCTTCGCCATTTCTAACAAAACTGCACTCTACTCCCCTAGTTGTTTGCTGCGATGGTGAGACGGTCAACTACTAAATTTAGTGAATGCTTCAGAATAGCTTCACGTTGTTGTCGTGTAGTGATTGTGAACCCATGTGCCTACTCCAAGCTACCGGTCTAAAACAAGCTGTATGCATGTGCATTGAATGTCGACATCTCAGATACACCGCCGTCGCATCATCGTTTGTGCATATGCGCAGAGCTGGGTGGTCTGGTGCATGCAGATTTGTGGCTTGCACACTGGCTGGGGAGTCGCATGTGCGCAATCCATCTCTCTATGTGAAGTGAGATGCAGTGCCTGTGTGTGTCTGGAGATGCCTTGTTTACCATCTCCTTTTGATTACACTACGGGTAGGTTCAGACGAGCCCGCCGACAAAAACCCATGTTTTTGCTTCCTCCACGTTGAGGGTTCACATAGCACGGAGGCACAAAACATGTACTGTAAGCGCGCTGCTTCCATCAAGCCAATCACTTCGTCGGCGTCCGTGAGAGATCAAGGCCTGCAATCTGCATTTCACGCTGAAAAATGTGTGGAAGTTCTGCTCTTCCGGGGGGGAGGGCTCGCCCGACTTCACATGGGTCCGGAATTTTTTTTGCTGCCCAATCATCTCACGTCCTCGCACCTGCCCCTCTCTCTTCCGCCGCCCCCGTCTGAAACTGGCCTATGATGCATCATGGTGCACCTTCTCATAAGAAGAAAATGGCGAGACGAAGGTTTGAACTTTGGTGCGTCAATGCGACACCAATTCGATTGTTTCACAATTAAAATTTCACCTTCTTCTTACCTGAAGAAATGTTATGTTACTACTACTAGCTTGCACATGCCCATGTGCGTCGCGCAGGCAGAGAGAGAGAGAGAGAGAGGGAGAGGGTCCATGGAGGGAGAGCGAGAGAGAGAGAGAGAGCAATGTAGGTTGTAACTTGTTTAGAGTGTGTAGGTGTGTGCGCGCGTGAGCACTCGTGCGCAATATTGTATGTAGTACACAGTGTGTGTGTGAGGTGCGTGCGCGGTGCATCTACATGAAAACTTGACTCTTTACCTGCTCCACCTCTTCATTGAATGCGCCCCCATATCCATATTTTATAAGCCTATATCTACATATTGCCTTCCCTGCGACGACTTCACCATTACCATAGTCCTTCCTGCTCTGTTGCAGCAAAGTCTTCCAGGTACCGTGTTTCCATTATCCTTTGCTGTGCCTGTGGTGATTATTACACTGCCACTCCGCTGCTCCCTTACAAGAGCTTCAAGAAGTGAATGCCCTGTTTGTGCTAGCAATGAGCGATGAGCTGAAATGAAGGGTTATGATCACTCTCACAGCTGAATGTCGCCCTTTTTTCTGTCGACTTCAATGAGCTGACATGATGGATTCACTAGAGTGCGCATGAGAGAAGGCTACATGCCCATGTGTGATGTGAGCACCACTTTCACGCTTGCTCTCTGCAGTCCTTACCAAAGGATGTGCTAGGAAGCTCAACACATCTGGTAGAGAGTTTAAGTGCAAGCGATATGATGCGACGCATCAGGATTGGATGTAAGAATGGTGCTGTTGACAGGGCCTTACCAAAAATCCCAAGATTTATGAGAGCTGTGTGTGTTAGCAGTGAATGCTGCTTGTATAGATTTTGTATGGGCTCATTTCGAGCAGATTTGCTACTCAGTGACCCCAGCATTTCTATGAGGTGCTTGCTTAGAGACTTAACTGCCCTCACATTCTCCATTCTTTACTCTTTGTGGGCTGATCATTTGCACAAGCTGTAAGTCTTTATTTTCCCTTTAAATGCAGATTAGTAGTAAATTATTTTGGCCTCCTATGTCTTTTCTTGAGAAATACTTGCAAGGGAGGCTCTGTAAAAACAGGCACCTTGTGAATGAGTTTTCTTTTCTTTAATTGGTTTTTATGTAAGCTGGACGCGCTTAGCAATCTTGCATTTGATTGGTAGCGACACTGGTTTCTCCCATGATGCTTCTGAAAATGGCTTTTCTCACTTTAATTTTCCACTTGCTTATTGCATATACACTAAGATTTGAGTTTGTGGCAATATGTTTTGACAGATCATAGCCATGGCATCTGATCTCCCCATGCTTACCCGGGTTGTGGGTGGAGCTGAAGAAAATTGGGTAAAGAGTACTGCTGGTGGTACTGGAATCGCCGTTTTTGGAGCGTTATTCAACCGAGCAATTGATACGCAGCATCTCTCCTCAGTCGTGCAAGAGCTTCTTGACTGCTATTCAATCTTGCGTGTTCAAATTGTTGAAAATGCAAAGGGAAAGACATGCTTTCAGGCTTCTGAATCATGCACTGCTTTTGAATATGTTCATGAGAGGCCATGGCCCTCTGTAGAAGGATTTGATCATACGGGCGTCATTATGTTTCCTAAAGATCATCATGACAAACACGGAAGTCTTGCTCTGCACAAGCTCGTCACGGAAGAGCTTAATGTCGCCTTTGTTAATGCTGAAGGAAAGCCCTCGCCACCGGTGCGAGTGTTCCAAGTGCTAGTTTATCACAGCCATAGCAAACATCAGACTGTAGTTCTACTCAAATTACACAGCGGGGCTCTGGATCGGCGCTCCGGTCACACGGTTGTCGAGGAGTTTTTGGGCAAACTAAATTTGGCAGTAGAGGGAAGGCTGCATCATTCACAGAGCGCAATGAGCAATGAAGGGTTGCTTGCCCCAATAGAGGATTTTATTCCAAAGGGAAAAGCCTCAAAGGGTCTTTTACAGAAAGGTGTGGATGTCGTAGGGTATGCGTACAATTCAAAGAAGTACGCGCTTCTGCCTTTTGATGCTAATTACAATGGAGCCAGCAAAACTCCCTTTGAGTCGAAAATTGTTGGTGTCAACCTTGGCAAGCAAGGTGAGTTCCTTTGTGATCGATTGCAAATTTTTTGTGCTGTCAAGGTAGCTACTCTGTATGCATTATGGCTGCATTGTGGACGTGAATCCTTGTCTCATCTTCTAAGCAGGGACCGTGTCATTCTTTGAGGCTTGTAAGAGAGAGAATGTATCATGGGCTGCCGCTTTAGCAGCGGCTCTATTAAAGACTACCGCTGCATTGAAGGAGCTGAAAGAGAAGAAGCAGGATGAGTTTAACATGACAATGTAAGTCGTAAATTCGCATCCACTGATGCAATATTTTTTTTGCTCTTGCAAATGTGTCCATACATTATAGATTGATCTAGTGCTACTTGAGAGACTGTCCTCATTTCAATCAAAATGAAATTTTAGCATTTAGTGCTACTGATATTAACCAGAACTCATGTATTTACAAAAATATACTGACGATTGAGAATTTAAGCTTTCAAGTCTCGTCGGTTCTAGCGCAAGTGCGCGTGCAGTCATCACTTCTCTATTCAAAAAGCTCTCTTTGAGAGTCTTGGCTTTATGCTGTAGTTGTCAGGTGTGATCTTTTGTTGCACCTTGTGTTCGTGAGAACACCCTCTACTTATGTGGAAACCTGGTGTAGACCATGAGAAAACCATGTGCTCGTCTTATGTGGCAAGTCTAGTCAACAGTCATAGTTGGCTTACCTGTGATGTCACTCATTGTGTACGCAAGATGTTTACCCTAATCTATCAGTCGCAGGACTACTCTTTCCTCTTTGTAATGCCTTTACCACACTAATATCACAAGAGCATATGGGAACTTGGCTCTAACTGCATTTTGTTTCTTGCCTTTTGCAGTGTCATGGATTGCAGGCAATACCTGGAGCCCAAGCTTCCGGAAGCTGCATTGGGCAATTACACTTTGGGTATCCCTGGGGGTGAAAAAGTGAAGGAAGGTATCGAGTTTTGGGATCTTGCTCGACAGGTTAACTCATCGATTGAGAAGGACCTCAGCAAATCAAAGCAGTTTTCAGAAATGTCAGTTCTAGGGATGCTCTTTTCTCAGGTGGGTGCAATTGTCTCTTGTGAATATGGCTTCTTGATCCTCTTTTGGGGTTCCATATGGAAGGTATTGACTCAAAGCATGCCAAGTAATGGGTGTGTGCAAGAAAAACCTAGGATTAGTGCATTTCCTCCAACTTATTAATTTGAAGGTGAGAAACTTTTATTCAAAGAAATTTAGTGACATTTGCTTCTAAATTTTAAATTTGAAGGCGAGAACCTGTAATTTAGAGAGATATAGTGTAAAAGCCTTGAAATATGGTCCTCAGATTTTGGACCTTTATCTTGAAGCATTCGGTTTAGCATAGTCTACTCTGATAGAACCCCAAACTCAGCAAGGGTGAATCTGGTGTAGCGGGAATCTGGTGTAGCGGGTTTGCACAAGAGGGGAGTCACTCCGTTCCTTTGTCGACCTCAAATTGTTTCATGTCTAGGTTTTCCAAGGTTTTAGAAAAATGGTTTTTCTGTGCACTGACCTCATTGCTATGCAATGTTATGGCTCTAAATTTCAAATTTGAAGGTTGTTTTTAGCACTGATCTGATTGGCATGCGATGCGATGTTATGTATTGGCAGGTCATGAAGCATCCTAATATCACCCCGAAGTCGTCTCTTCGAACGGCGTTGTTCAATCTGTTTGTGGACCCTCCAATGGAGGCCCAATGGAAGGGAGTTGGCGAGCTCGGCCTTGTAGGGACAATTGGCCCTTTCTCGTCCATGCACTTTGTTGGGCCATGCTTCTGTGTCGTGGAGACCCTCACGGATGGACCGGAGCTTCTGTTGTCATTAGTATACCCCTCCCCTGTATTTTCCCAAGCCCAAATTCTTGAAATTCTGCAGCCTTCTATCAACCTTCTTCTTGAGTCTTGCGGCCACTGAGGAAACATTGCCTCAGGTTGTCTCTATGGGCAGACCAAGCAATTATCTGCCTAATTCCCTTCTCTGTAGCTTATCTTCACCTTTGCACAGAGCCATACATGAGGAAGGTGCTTCATTCAACCTTCTTCATAATAAAGAAGCTTAGAAGAGATGTGGCTCTCCAACGCTTGGGGCATGATGAGCTTGCAAGCATTGAGATTGTTACAATATGTTGTTATAGTTGGATGTTTTGTACTTCGGATTCAAGATATATAATCCATCCTTTTTTAGTATCAGAGGATATTTGTTCTAAGCATAATGTGCAAACATTTAAATTTTACTTGTTTTTGGTATCAGAGAACATTTGTTCTAAGCATAATGTGCAATATTTATTTCTTACTGTTTTTTTTTTCCACCATCAGCGCGGGCAAGGTAGTAGGGAGAAACTTTACACATATTATGTATTTACAACTGTACATTGTTGTACATTACACCCTTGAGGGGTAACCGTGGGAACCACCCTCCCAATCGGGGAGGAGAACACACCCAAGAGAATGAAACCCCGTGAGCCTCGAACCCTCAACCTTGGGGTTACACCACAAATGTCTCACCAATTGAGCTACGCTTCTTGGGTATTTATATTCTTCTTTGTTTTTATTGCCGTTTGCCACATTTAAATCTTTCTAGTACATGTTTGTTGCAATTTCTTTAAAAAAAGAAAGAAAGCCGGAAGTGCTTTGGAATTTAGATTAGAAGAAAAAGTGCTTTGGAATTTAGATTAGAAGAGACAAAACACTACATAGCCCAAGACTTTGTTCGATGTAACCCCAAGATTGAAGGGTTATCTGCGGGGGTCATTGTCCAGCCTTGCTCAAGCTCTTGGGTAGATCATGAGAGCATAAGAATGAATGAGAATTGTAGGAGGCTTGCAATATGTGATGTTTGACAAAACAACTTTTGTCTTCTCGGGTAAAGTTAAAAAGACATTTTCAAGGGACCTAGTCAGTAAGATACACAAATGGGTTCAAAGGACTTGGAAAATAGGGTTTTTCAACAAGGATCTTTTCTTAGGAGGAAAGGACTTTTCCTAGTTCTTCCTTTTTCCCATGGCAATAATCACTTCCTTGCTTTCTTGGATGATCTCCATGAAGTTGGTTGTTGAGATGTCATTTTCAAATATTTGACGATCTTTGGCTTTCTATGCTTGCTTAAAGTAGCAAAACACTTGGCTTTTCATTAGGTAACAGTGGGTAAGTGATTAGAGATTTTGACGTAGCAAATTCTAACATTTTGTATGCAAATTAACAACGCTTGGCTTTTCATTAGGTAACGGTGGGTAAGTGATTAGGGATTTTGGCTTTGTAATGTTTGGAGATGTAGAGAGATAGCTCAAGGCTCAACACGAGCTTGAGTTTATTTTGTATATTTCTTTTTGGAGAGTTTAATAAACGTATCGATTCACAATTGTGAGTTTGGTCTAAAAAAAAAAGAGACATTTTTAAGGGAATTTCTCCAAAAAAAAGTGTATTTAGAGATACATCATTAACAAAGTTGCTCTCAATAGGAAGGTCCTCACATGATCACTAAATAGTATTATCAGAGTTTTATCAAAAGAGGCTAAGCAATGAATGTTCTGAGTTAAGAGTCTACCAAGGAAGTGTATCCAATACATTGAAGGTTGTTATGCTATGGTCACGCAAGGCTTAATTATCAATTATTTGAACAAATAACTAAGCCTCTTTCTTGGTCACACACAAAAAGAAGCTTTAAACGAATAACTATGTCCACCCTTTGTAACTATGTCGATTTTGGCATAGTTGTGAGGTTCAAAGCTTAGTTGGGAGGATGAATGAATAACTAAGCCTCGCGTTGTTGTGCAGCTCCGCTTCCATGCTAAGAAAGATACCAAGAAGATGCACATCGAGCTTACTCAAATCTTACTTGATTAATGATCAGTGTTCAAGGTTTGCTAACAAGCTAGTTTACGGTTAATGTATGCCAGATGCGCCAACATATGCCTTGATCATGCTGAAAAGAAGTGCTTGAAGTGCTCTATCGGCTTGTCTATACGGCTTGTCAATTGGAGCTACGGTGAGGAAGTTATGTCAATTTGAAGTTTGAGTCGATTGCAAATCTCTACCGGATTGGGCAACTGCAGTTGAGGGGACAAAAATGAAATGAATGTATGGGCCTAAAGTGCTAACTTTGTGGAGCACGTCGGTCTTTTCAAATCAGCAATCGGAGTTACGATTACCAAGATAAACGCCGTGCTTAGCATTGATGTGGCCGATATGTATACCAAATGTGGTGTCCTTTTGGAGGCACAAAAAGTTCTCGATGAGCTTTCATTTAAAAGGTTCGGAGAATGCCAAACATGGCAGTGGGAAGGCCGTGTGTGAGCAATACTTTGGTCAATGTGCATGTCAAATGTGGTGCCATACTTGATGTATAAGCCCAATGTGGTGTTCAAAAATGGAGATCCGCCCATTATAAAGAAACGGCCAATTGCCGCCCAAGGGGATAGGCTCAATGGCCGCCCAAAAGCACTTGGAGGAGGGCTGCCCAAGGGAAGGGGTTGGCCGCCCATTGAGAAAAGGAAAGCATAATGGGTGTGAAGAAAGAAAAAAAAAAGAGGATAAAGGAGGGTCGGTGGCAGCAAAGCGAGTAGCGCAATAGGGCGAAGATGCGCACATAGCGAGTGCCGCGGGCCTCGAACAGGTTCGACTGTGAAGACAAAACGCATCAGAGGCCATGCCGCCGCTATTTGGTCCTTTTTTTGATGGATTTCATGCAGCTCGAAGAGCCCGCCTGCCACGTTGATGGAGCAAAAGACGCCATGCGCACACTCACACACCCAGAAACCTTAACACAACACAAGGTATCCCCCTAATTTTCTACCACCACTCAAAAGCTCAATGAAAATACTATCCACAAGCTCAATTTAAACTCCAAACACCTCGATCTACAAGCCCTTGTCTGCCCATAGACACTACAAGGTGAGTCAAGTTGATTAACACTTGAAATCACACTTGATGGTGACCAAAATATACAAGACAAACCATAAAAAACTCAAAAATTCCAGCTACAAAAGGCCTCTCTCAAACCATTGCAAAAGCTTTACCAAACTCCACTCTGTTGGACTCTTTGGAGTAGCATCAACCCTAATGGCACGGATACAGGGTCACATAGTCTTGTAGAGAAAGCCGCACCTTCTTCCCTCAATTCCTTGTACACACACATCCATGGAAACCTCAAAACTTTTATAGACTCTCCCAAGTGCAAAATTGAAGAGAAAAAGCTCTCATTCACTCCTCTACACACTCAAAAACAGGACACGAATGCGACGGGACTACACTAGACCACATGTAAGAACCCTGCTTCCTCCCACACATAGAGAGGTAAAAGTGCCAATAATTAAATTCTAAAATTCTCCCTCAGCTTGAACACTCAAGGAACCATGAGTGATGTGGCAATTTGAAGCATTTTCACACCATTTTTGACCATTTTTTGACCTTTTTGGATCCAATTTTGGTCAGTTTTGACCCCCGACAGACATTTTTTGCGAGAAAAACCCCAAATGGACTCCAAAATTCATCAAATTTTGTGCGCTTGATCCTTGATACCCAAAGTCCTTTGCCACATCTCCACATTCCATTTTTGACCACTTCTAGGTGTTGCACACATCACCGCAGATCAGGCACCGTAAATAGACAATTATTGCATGTGTCAAGCTTCTCAGGCGGGTCGAGAGTGTCCACACCTCCCACTTGCATTATTTACATCCTAGAAAGTTCAAACACATTCCCTAGAACCAAAAGAAGCCACCTGGAACCATATCTAAGGTGCTGACACCCTGTCCATGCATGTACGTGTGTCTGATTGTCGGCATGCAAGCATGACTATTTATAGTTTGTACACTCACATATTTTTTAGAACTTGAAACCACTTTTCAAAGCTCCCAAATGCATGTATTTACATCCATTTATACATATACCTATGCATGTATATGCTACTTTGTACACACTGAAAGCGGTCTATCATCATTGCCCACCCTCTAGGTAAAGCATTTATGCTCAACCAAGAGACTATTCGCATCTGGAACCACATCCTTGCAAAATATTTCTTCAATCTATAACCATTTATTTTGTAGCGTAACCATTCACCAGACAATTTTTCTAACTCATATGTGGAATTAGAAAATAAATGCTTCACTCTGTATGGACCCAACCATTTGTCCCTCAACTTCTTTTGAAAAGTGAAATCCAAGCGAGAGTCATACTTCATCACGAGATCTCCCTCTTTAATCTGTTTCTCTGGTAGCCTCTTATTCATTTTCTCCATCCTTGTCTCTGCTTGTTGAAGATAATAATCACTTACTTTCTCTCTATTCATTTGCAACAACTCTAGAGAAATAATTCTTTCCTGCAACTTGTCATTATGCGCACCTTGCATTCTGCACAACAACTTCAATGCATCCAACTGCACATGTATGGGCATAAGAGCTTCCTTTCCATAAACAAGCTCATATGGCGAAACTGTGTTGACACTCTATACGCAGTCCTATAAGCCCACAAACAATTTTCCAAATCCAAGTCCCACTCTTTAGGATGCTCTCCAGCATACTTTGATAGCATCTTCACAATTTGACCATTGCAGTTTTCAACCAACCCATTGCATTGTTGGTAGTAAGGAGAAGAATG
This sequence comes from Adiantum capillus-veneris, assembly GCF_014529385.1. Taxonomy (NCBI): domain Eukaryota; kingdom Viridiplantae; phylum Streptophyta; class Polypodiopsida; order Polypodiales; family Pteridaceae; genus Adiantum; species Adiantum capillus-veneris. The sequence goes on along the minus strand of NC_140955.1, from coordinate 51,632,862 downwards.
CCTATGTTGAATTTTCAATTTATCCTTGAGAGCAGCAACAAGTTTTTCCCTAAACCTCGGTCCACGATCATAAATGATAACCATAGGAGCTCCAAACTTGCAACACACCTGTTCATACAAAAAAGAGGCCACTCTTCCTGCTGTTACATTTTTTATCACTCTTGCCTCTACCCATTTTGTTAAATAGTCCACAGCCACAAGGATATACCTTTTGCCATCGTTGTTCCTTGGCATTGGACCTTCAACATCCACTCCCCATTTTGCAAATACATCAAAAGACATTATAGCTTTTTGAGGCTCAGCCAAAAGCTTTCGGTTTGCAAACACTTGGCATTCATGGCATGACTTGCACCAAAAATAAGCATCTCTCATCATAGACGGCCAACAATAACCTGCTCTCAAAATAAAAAAGACAACCTGATCCTTGTCTTGATGACATGTTTCTTCATGACAGTGCTCCAAAATCAAGCCTATTTCTTCTTTGTACGACACTTTTCTCAAAATGATATCCTTGCCATAAAGCATGAGAACCTTATCCACCAATGTGTAGTTTCTTGCTTTTGCAACTATTCTCTTATGGAGAACCTTTGACATGCCCTCTGGACATTGCCCTTTACCAAGAAATACTTCTACATCTTGCAATGATTCCCTTCCCGCATACAAGGCTTCCTTGACCTTTAAAGGAGCTACCAAGGCATCTAACTTGTCCCTAGCCAACTCGTCAGCTTCTTTATTTTTCTCATGAGGAACCTGCTTAAACTGTATCTTCTCAAACTCATGCAAAAGCTTCTTGATGCCATATAAACACTTCTTCAAATTGTCTTTCTTAACATTCCACAAACCAAGCAACCGATTCATGAGTAGCAACACATCCCCTTTTGCAATGACCCTCTTTAATCCAAACTCAACACACTACTTCAACCCAAGGAAAAGCGTGAGATACTCGGCCTCATTGTTAATTCAGCTTCATCAAGATCGTAAGCTCTAGAAAATATTACATCGCCTTTTGAGTTCTTAATGACTACCCCACCCCTTGTATTTTGAAGAACTTTCCTGTATGCACCATCAAACATCATTATACACATATATGTAATATCTACTTCCTCTTCATGATCATCCTTGTCAACCCTTGTGTAAGATGGAAGCTCCCCTCCCTTGTGTACCACTATGTCCACCAAGTGAGCTTTAAAAATATCATCCACTTTAAATTCAAACTCATACTCTTGAAGCTCCAAAGTCCACTTTAGAATGCGCTTGCTATGCTTTAAATGTTGTACTACATCCGACAAAAGGTTTGTGTTACCATATACATGTGGTAGTGATGTGTGTGAACATACTAGGACTGCCGGGGCATTTTTTCCCTCTTTAGGAGGTTTTTTCCCCCGTGCATTGTATAAACGCCCATCACTCTAGGGCTATCTATCTTTCCATTGCACACTAAGTAATACACTCTCTATTGTGTGCCTTGAGCTTCCTTCGTCTTCTCCAAGTTGTGTGCATTTCTCTGCAACCCTAATTCCAACAATTGGTATTAGAGCAGGTTGCGTCCTCCCGGGCTTAGTCGCCAGTACCTCCAGCACACGCTTGCTCACTTTCTCTAATTTCAGTGAGCTTTGGCGAGCGTTCGCAGGTCGACAAATTTTTTGGGTAGAATCGTAGAGCTTAGTCTGCTCAGATTTCTGATTCGGGCTCATTTCGGCCTCCGTTTCCACTACAGGCAGGTCTGCACATGCAATTTCGTCATTTAGTGCAGAATTTTTGTCAGTGCAATTTTTTGCATAACAGATCCTATACAGTCTACTACAGCATATTCTACATAGCACGTGCTGGTCTCACTCAGTTTCTCCTCATTTCGGATAGTTTTCACATCAGGTGCAGACATTTACCATGGCTAACAACAACACAGATGTGTTCAAGATGTTTGTTACTTAGGACAGATTGGATGGGGACAATTACCCTTTGTGGGCTTATATGATGCAACATGTTCTTGTGTCGAAGGGAGTTTGGAACATTGTGCAAGGCATTGATGTACGTTCTGGTTCTGAGGATGTAGGCGATGTTGAGAATGGTGCAGGTCTTGCTGCAAGAATTGCTGCTATTAGAGTTGTTTTGCCTATAGCATTGCCTACAACATAACAAGCTCGTAGGGATGTAAAGTATGCGCAGGCTCATGCGTTGATTGCATTGCCTGTGAAGCGTACCATTACTCCTCACATTCATTCAACGAAATTATCTGCAAGACAGGTTTGGGATATTCTAGCTGGTCTTTATGCAAGCCGTAATGAGGCAAAAATTGCTTTGCTGCGTAAAGAGCTGGAATCGAAGATTATGCATGAGGAAGATGATATGGACACTTTCTTTGCTGGTGTCAAGGATATCAATGAGAAACTTATTTCTGCAGGTGAAGTCATTTCTGACAGTTCCCTTGTGCAGACTATTCTTGATGCCTTACCAGATTCTTACCAGACTTTTGCTAGTACTTGGAGACTTATGACCCAAGGAAATCCTGAAGTTGTCAAGTTTGATGCATTATGCACATTGCTGTTGTAAGAGTCACTTTCCAAAAAAAACAGGACTAGACAACGTGCAGTTGAACAGGCTTTTATTGCTTCTCAAAGAAAGGGTGGTAACAGCAATGCAACCACTTCTTATGGTTCTTCTGCCAAGTGGAAAAACACCTGTTTCTAATACTTCTGCTGGCAGCAATTCGTATGGAAATTCTGGTGATAAGGGCAAAAAGAAGATGCGTTGCCATTATTGTAAAGCTAATGATCACTTGATCAAGCAGTGTCCTAAGTTGAAGGCCAAAGAGGCTAAGAAGAAAGAGGGTGGTTCCACTGCAAATACTGGTTCCACTACAAATGTAGCCATTGTTGAATTTTTTGCGAAAGGAGATTGTGATGCAGATGTTGATGCAAAATGGGCTTTTAGTGCAGAGTGCACATACAATCCTGATGTCCATGATGCATGCATGTCAGTTGCTGCAGATTCACATGTGTGGTATTTCGACAGTGGTGCTACAAAGCACATTACCTCACATCGTGAATTGTTCACCTCTCTCGAGTTTGTCCCTCAGAGGAATTCAGTCACTTGTGCCAACAATGCCTCTTATCCGGTTCAGGGAGTTGGAAAGATTGTGCTTACTGTTGCAGATGGCAGTTCCTTCACACTTGTTGATGCACTTTATGTACCTGGGATCAAGAAGAATCTTTTGTCTATATTTGCACTTGCTAGAATTGGACTTGTAGTCAAATTTGTGGATGAAAGATTGTGCTTACTGCTACAGATGGTAGTTCCTTTACACTTGTTGATGCACTTTATGTACCTAGGATCAAGAAGAATCTTTTGTCTATATCTGCACTTGCTAGACTTGGACTTGTAGTCAAATTTGTGGATGACAGATGTACAATTCATGATCTCAATTTTGGTGATAAAATTGTTGCATCTGGCCTTTTGTGCCGTGGGCTGTATAAGCTCACTTTGTAAGACAAGTGTGGACAAAATTTTGCAAATACAGATTCAAGGGCTGTTTCAGATGAAAATTGTGGCATGCACGTTTTGGGCATCTGAATTTTGCCAGTTTGTTGCGTTTGCAGAAATCTGATATGGTTGCTTCTTTGCCGCCTCTTGAAGCACCTGTCAAACATGTTTGTGAAGGCTGTATTTTGAAAAAAATGCAGTGTTCTAAGTTTCCAAAGGATGGTTTGATTAGGGCCACATGCAGGTTGCAACTTGTGCATAGTGCTGTTTGTGGGTCCATGCAAACTCCGTCCTTGGAAAATTACCTTTACTTTGTGACTTCCATTGATGATTACTCCAGACATGCATGGGTATTTCCGCTTAAAGCGAAGTCCGAAGTTTTTATGTGCTTCAAACAATTTCTTGCTATGATTGAAAATGTATCGAAATGTACTATGGGCACCCTCCATTTCGATCGAGAGGGGGAGTATATGTCTCATGAATTCAATGCATTCTGGCTAGTCATGGGATAAAACACCAATGTACAGTGTCTTATACACCTCAGCAAAATGATGTTGCTGAGAGAAAAAATAGGTCACTTACGAAAATGGCACGATGTATGGTCAAAAGTCAAGCTTTGTCGCATTCTTTTTGGCTTGAGGCCATCATGTGTGCCACTTATGTACTAAACAGGTGTCCTATGAAATCTTTGCAGTCTATTACTTCATATGAAGCATGGCATGATAGAAAGCCTTCTATTGAGCACATGCGTGTTTTTGGCTGTTTGGCATATGCTTTGGTGCCACAAACACAACGCATAAAATTGGATGATAAGGCTGTCAAATGTATTTTTGTTGGTTATAGTGTTGAAAGCAAAGATTACAGGTTGTATCATCTGCAAACAAAGTGTATTCTGGTTTCACAGGATGTAGTATTTGTGGAAGATTCTGTTCAGCCCTTGCTGTCATGTACTAGAGACAATAATGTAAGCTCGCAGGACATTTATGACACTTTGTTGCCTCTTTTTAGTGGTGGAAATATGAATGTAAATTCCAATAAGGCAAATGTACAGCCTATGGGGGTTTCCAAAAATGTTACAGATCAGCCTATTACTGATGCAGATGTACATGATGTACTTGATGAGGAAAGGGCTGAAAATGAGCAGGCTAGAGGTATGCCAAAATGGCTGGTGCATACATTGTGTGACAGTAAATTGGATGCACCTTTGTCTAGTCATACTCGTACAGGCTCTCGCTATGCATCTTATGCATCAGATTGTTATGCTTTGGCTGTGTCTAGCTGACATGACATTGAGGAACCTCTCTCTTTTGATGAAGCACAGAATTCAGAAAATTGGATGGCTGCCATACAATCAGAATATGATGCACTTATATGACACATGAACTTTATGTGATTTGCCTCCTGGTAAAAAGGCCATTGGTACAAAGTGGGTTTACAAGTTGAAACGCAAGCCGGATGGTGAGATCAATCGCCATAAGGCTTGACTTGTTGCAAAAGGTTATGCACAACAAAAAGACATAGATTATGAAGAGACTTTTGCTCCCACTTGTCGTATGACTACTGTGCATTTTCTATGTGCATTGGCAGCTCATTTTGGTTGGGATGTACATCAATCAGACATTGTTACTGCTTTCTTGAATGGTGACATGTTTGAGGAAGTTTATGTAACGCAGCCTCGCGGTTTTGTCATGAAAGGACAAGAGGACAAAGAGTGCATATGTAATAAGGCTTTGTATGGGTTGAAGCAATCTCCTTATGCTTGGTATGAGAACGCTGACACTCATGTGGTCAAATGAGGCCTTCGTAACAGTCCAACAGAAAGCACATTCTATGTAAAGCGTGAGAGTGATGTACTTCTCATTGTGATTCTTTTATGTAGATGATTTGCTGATCACTGGACCAAATGAGAGACATATTGATGAATTTAAGACTGATTTGAATGCTACTTTCAAGATGAATGATTTGGGGCTGTTGCATCATTACTTGGGTATACAGTTTAAGCAGTGTGATGGTGGTATTGCCTTTTGTTAAAAAAGTTACATAGAGACATTGCTATCGATAGTCGTTTTTCGGCTATCCGAAAATGCCATAGTGAGCTACCTCACCTTACCAAGGTGACCTAAACACTGTGGCTATTCTTACCTTTTCATTGTACATAGGCCTGTGTGAGTTAGGGGACTTTTTCCATATCTTCTTAAAATCCTCAGCTAACTAGTCACTATGCTAGTTGAGCCAAAAAAATAAATAAAAACAAAAGCCAAAGTATATTATGGCCCATTGATGTGTAAATATCTCATTGTATATAGGGCCTAAAAATAGGATTTTTTCATAATTATTTTGGTATTTATTAAATATTTTTACATAGGTGTGCGTTATTTTCCTAAGTATGCTATGTACATTACTCACCATTACCATAATCTTTCTTACTTATGTATTCTATAAAAAATCATTTCATGCAAGCTTCTCTTATTTTGGGTGAGAATCCACTCCAAGGAAAAGCCTAAAAAATATCTTTCACCATCAGTCATTGCCTTTCACTAAATTCCTATTTCCTAGAGGTACTTTTTCTTATCCCTTGTAAATAAAAATACTTCAATAGAAACAAATGAGGGTCCCCTCATTTGATTCCTTATCTTTTCATATATCTCTTTTTTTCATTTAATATTTATAGATAGCTGAAACTATTATAGATTCCATAAATTGTTTATATACTGGTCTGTTTTTTTCTTATCATTTTTATGTATTATATTTATGCATAATCCACAACCATGCATATTTTCAAACCCCTAAGAATCAATTAGGTCATGCTCTAATGCAAGGAGGGGCTCACATTTTGAGCCATATGCAAATTCAACTAAAGGGGGGCCACTGAAGACTTTTTTGTGAAGAAAAATAGGCATTTTGGTGGTATTTTTTATATCCATCTCCACTCCAATTTGAAGCGGTGGTTAGAAGACAAAATGTGGAACAAGAGCTGAATAATCACCTCAAACATTTTCATAATTTTTGGAGCTACCACCGGTGAGGTATGATTTTTTGATTGGACCCCAGTCTGCCCAATTTTCTCACAAGTAGCCCATAGTCTTCTCTCACCTCTTTCCACACACACACACACACACACACACACACACACACACACATTCCTCTCAATATCTCACTCAAACCTGCACCTTCCATGGTTTCTCTCACCTTCTTTACCATTAACTTCTCCTCTTACTTCCAGAGCTCTCATATGAGCTCTACATGTACATACACCATCTCTATGCCTCTCTCTATTACTTCCAAAGTACAATTCCATCTTACCCCTTCTCTATATACATAAAATTCAGCATATAAACCATGCTTAACCTCTGCAAATTGAGAAATCTCATCAACCGAATTGCCATTTTCATCGCAGTAATCAACCTTGACGGCGGTGGCATAAAGAAGAGAAGAAGAAGAAGAGGATCGATAGTCATTTTGAGAAGCTACACAAGTAAGTTCAAAACTTCTTCAAGCTTCAGCATCACAAGGATTTCCTCACCTCATTCAACCATCTTACTTCAACCATCCACCTCATTCTACCCAGTGTAAATATATCATTAACTTTCTACTGATGGCTAACACTAACCACTAATATACTAACACAAAATATCCATTGATCTAACCATAAAAGACACCTCACCTCAAGACATGTGCATAGTAACTCTCTCTCTCTCTCTCTCTCTCTCTCTCTCTCTCTGTGTGTGTGTGTGTGTCTCTCTCTCTCCTTCCTTAAAACTCTACTTTCACATTATCTACCATCAATAATGCTCTCTTTTGAGCCCACATCCATGACTCAAGCAGACAAAGAAGGCCCGCAATGTTTTGATATTCAGAAAACATCATAATCCTGATTTGTTAGCTTGTAAATAAGGATTTCCAAATAATCTTAATGAGGGTCTCCAACCTATAAATAGGCTCCTCTCCTTTATGTAAAACAACTTGCAATATCTCACATAACGCCCCAACACTCTATGCGTGAGGAGAGACTTAGGCGGTAGCAACCACTTTGTGAGCTTCACTTTTGGTGTGATAGAAGCTTTCAAGCTACACATTGCAAGTGAGAGAGCGTGAGTTCAAAACCTCAAAACCACTATTGTATATGTTCCATCATCAATAAATTGAGGTTTGGTGCATCAAAAGAATGATTCGACGTTCAACACTTCGTCCTTCCACTTGTGCGATACGGTTTAATGAATTCAAGGTGACTTGTGTATTTTGAGTTTCTATCGTTTGATCTTGTTCTAGAAAATGTTTTAGTGTGTTTTCATTGCTAATTTTGTGTCCATTGTAAGAGGGTATTGTGGTGAGAGGTCTCCCACACCCTATTTGCTAATTTTGTGTCCATTGTAAGAGGGTATTGTGGTGAGAGGTCTCCCACACCCTAAGACAGTGTGTGTGTGTGTGTGTTGACAATGTTTAGCATTCACTAAGCATTGAGATAATTTTGTACAAGCTCTATGATAGCATCATAGCATACCATCTCCATTTGCAAGTCACAAATAAGGTATTACGCAAGATCCATTCCTCTCTCTTCCCTTTGCTCTAGCTCTCTCTAGTCCATTTTGTGTGTGTCTTGGTGTGAGGTTGCTTGTGTGTGTTTGTGGTGCATCTTCTTGGTTGTGACAAAATCTCTCTTGCGTCCTAGTTCGCATACCATAACTAGGTGGTGCCCCTATCTTGTTTGGGTTTGGCTGTGGGTTTGTTGTTGTGTCGTGCTTGTGGTTGCTCCAGCCCCAATTGAGCAGCACGGGAGCCTTGAGGGGTGTTTAGAGGTTGCCTCTCTTGTTGACCTATTGCCACTCCCATGGAAATAGGTTTGAAATAAAGTCTTCATGACGCTGGTGATCCTGGTGATGTCACTCTTTACCAAACTGCTGTTGGATGTCTCATTTATGTATGCAACATGAGGCTGGATATTCAGTTTACAGTCTCACATGTCAACAGATTTATGCATAGCCTAGGGTTTAAGCATTGGCAGGCCGTCAAGAGGATTTTCCATTACCTTAGTGGCACTCTATATCTTGGCTTGTTTTATCCCAAGGGAGAATCATTGCCGCCAAACTTACATGCTTTTTGGACTCAGATTGGGCTGGTTGTTTTGACACACGAGTGTCCACAAGTGGTTTTTGTTTCATGCTTGGTAGTTCATGTATATCATGGTTGAGCAAGAAGCAACCTATTGTGTCCACTTCTAGTTGTGAGGTTGAGTACAGGGCAGTCTTCACAGCTATGGTTGAGTGTGTATGGCTCAGATACCTTATGGCTAATTTGGGTGTTGCACTTGACACTGCCAACACTATCTACACTGATAGTCATAGCGCATTGGGAGTGTTAGGAAATATGATGTAGCTAAATAGATATTTGAGTAGATTACTTAATGGAGAGAGATAGATTTCACACACAAGAGATTATTAGAGTATAGAGAGAGAGAGAGAGAGAGAGAGAGAGAGAGAGAGAGAGAGAGTACACATGATATACGTGGTTCACCCAATGTGGGCTACGTCCATGGGAAAGTAGCCACTCAATGGCTTTAGTACTTCAAAACAAAAAGTAGTTTACAAAGGGATTATACCCTTAATAGAGCTCCCGCCTTGCTTCACTCTCACCACATCACACTCACCTTGTTGCATCAACTTCACACTATAAAATGTGTGTAGAAATGGCCTCCTTTTATAGGCCAAAAGGGCTACCCTCTCTCATGAGAGGCAACCATGTGTAGCCGCCCTTGTGTAGATAAGTCCAAATCGGACCCTCCAATCCACCCATGTGTGGCCGCACTTGAGAAGACAAGTTAGCTTTTGAATTCGGCCACCGGCCATTGAATTCGACCACCGGCCGTTGTTTTTCAACACCGGCCACCGGCCATGACTATCGGCCAATGGCCAACTGACCGCTCGTTTTTCGACCACTTTTCGATCGCCGTCTGGCCATAATATTCCAGCGAAGCCAATCTCGAGATTGGCCGTGAAAATTTTGGTTTTCGGCGAGTGATTTTATTTTTCGGCAAGGTATTTTTCTTTACGCACGATGGCTTCTCCTCATAATGGGGGCCTTACAAATGTGTGTTTTTACCACAAAAAATTATAAGGGGTAATTCAGGCTCCATACTTAACAATCTCCCACTTGTAGAATGATCTCCAAACCAAACCTGTGTGACTGCTTTCCATCCTGGCTTCTTATCCTTGAATGCCGATTGAAGATGAGAAAAAGCTCAACTTCTCCTTGTTGACCACCTTCGTAAACATGTCTGCAGGATTTTCACTTGTATGCACCTTTCCTAACTTTAGCTGTCCCTCTTCCAAAAGAGTGCGTATGAAGTGATATTTCACCTCAATGTGCTTTGTCCTTGAATGAAAGGCTGAGTTCTTCGTAAGATGGATAGCGCTTTGGCTATCACTGTACAAGACACAATTGTTTTATTTGAATCCAAGCTCCTCTAAGAATCTGTGAAGCCATAGAATTTCTTTGCTTGCCTCCGTCATTGCTACATACTCTGCTTTTGTGGTAGAAAGTGAGACCACTTTGTGTAGCTTTGAAGCCCAGCTTACTGTTGTGCCTCCAACCATGAAGACATAGCCAATAGTGCTCCTTTGAGTATCTTTGTCACTTGCCATATCTGCATCAGCATACCCTTCTAGAAAAATATTAGTTCCTCCAAAATACAAAGCATTTGTTGTTGTCCCTTTTAGATACCTAAGTATCCACTTCACAGCTTGCCAGTTCTCTTTACCTGGGTTGTCCATGAACCTGCTTACAACTCCCACTGCATGTGCAATGTCTGGCCTTGTCTAGACCATAGCATACAGAAGAGAATCTACCGCTACAGCATATGGAACTTTAGACATATCTATCTTCTCTTGTGTCTTTGGACACATATCGTTGGTTAGTTTAAAGTGACCATCCAAAGGTGTAGAAACCGTTTTATTATTTTGCATTGCAAACCTTTCTAGTACCTTCTTGATGTAATCATCTTGAGATAGCTTTATTGTCTTCTTCGTCCTTTTCCTTGATATCTTCATACCAAGTATCCTCTTTGCAGCACCTAAATCTTTCATTGAAAAAGATTTAGATAGTTCCTCTTTTAGGTCTTTGATGTCATGCATGTTAGCAATTGCAATTAACATGTCATCAACATACAACATTAGGATGATGAACTTCCCATCTCCCAAATTCTTCATGTAGACGCAGTGATCCGAGTTGCATCTTCTGAATCCATGATCTAACATCCATTGATCGAACTTCAAGTACCATTTTTTGGATGCTTGCTTTAATCCATACAAGCTTTTTTAAAATCTGCAAACCATTTTCTCCTTACCTTTTACTTCATACCCCTTTGGTTGAAGCATGTAAATTTCCTCCTCTAAGTCACCGTGAGGGAATGCTGTATTTATGTCCATTTGCTCAAGATTTAGATAATGAGCAGCCACAAGGCTTAAGACAAGCCTAATTGAGTTCATTTTTACAACATGAGAAAATATTTCATTGAAGTCAATACCTTTCTTTTGAGAAAACCCTTTTACCACAAGCCTAGACTTGTACCTTTTCTTCCCACCTTCTTCTTCCTTCAGCTTATACACCCATTTGTTTTGAAGTACCCGCTTACCTTTAGGCAGCTCAACCAACTCCCTGGTTTGGTTGTGATGTAGTGAGTCCATCTCCACTTGTATGCTTTTCGTCCATTCTTCTTTGGATTCGTGTTGCATAGCTTCTTCGTATGATTGCGGCTCTCCAGAATCTGAGATCAAGAGATGGTTGAAGGAAGGAAAAAACCTTTATGGAGGTCTACTTGCTCTTGTAGATCTTCAGGGAATTGGTTGAGGCTCCTCATTTGGTTGACGTTGTTGCACATTGTCACTGTTTGCAGTCCTTGAGTCTTCACCGTCCTCAAGCTCCATGTACTCATCACCTATTTTTTTTGTTTGTTTTCTTTCCAAGTAATCTTTGTACATATTTTGTTCGTTAAAAATTACATCCCTATTCCTTAAGATTTTACCATCTTCAGGATTCCATAGGCGATACCCAAAGTCACCTTCTCCATAGCCAATGAAGAAACACTTTTTGGACTTTGCATCTAGCTTTGATCTTAGGCTTCTATTTATGTGCATGAAAGCCTCACACCCGAACACTTAGAGAAATGCATAATTCACCGGTTTACCTGTCCATGCCTCTTCTGTAACTCCCCCATCCAATGCCATTAAGGGTGACTGATTGATTAAGTACATGGACGTACTTACAGCTTCCGCCCAAAGCTCAAGCGGTAGGCCTGCATGTAGCCGCATGATTCGTGCTCGCTCCATGATTGTCTTATTCGTCCTTTACGAAATCCCATTTTGTTGAGGTGTCCTTGGGATTGTCCTTTGCCTCCAAATGCCATTCCTAGCACAAAAGCTTTCAAAAGCTTGGCTGCAATATTCGCCTCTATTGTCAGATCTGAGGCATTTAACCTTGGTACCTATTTCATTCTCCACAAAGGCTTTCCACCTTTGAAATATGGAAAATACATCGGACTTATTCTTCATGACATAAACCCATGTTTTTCTAGTTGCATCGTCTATGAATGTTACATAGTACAATATGCCACCAAGTGATGGTGTACTTGCAGAACCCAAACATCAGAATGAACCAACTCAAGTTTTTTATTTTTCTTTTCATTTCCTGATTTTTGAAATTTTACCTTCTTTTGTTTACCATAAACAAAATCTTCACAGAACTCTAAGTCCACTTCTTTTAAACCTGGTAGAACCTTCTTCGTTTGAAGGATTTGCATTCCTTTGGCACTCATATGCCCAAGCCGGTAGTGCCACACTGCACTGTCAACTGCTGTAGTTGCTGCACAAGCTGAAGGTTGCGTGGTGATAATACACAAGTAAAGTGTACCGACCTTTTCTCCCTTGGCAACCACTAAAGATCCCTTTGAGATCTTCCACCGTTTGTTTCCGAATGCAATGTTGTGACCTTCATCGTCCAGTTGTCCCGTAGAGATCAAATTTTTGCGAAGAGAAGGAACATGCCTAACATCTTTAAGCAGTTTTGACAGAAATTGTACCTTTGCCGACAATCTCACAAGCTTCATCATCTCCCAAGTATACATACCCAAAATTACCTTTGGTGTAATCTTGGAAATGTTGCTTGTGTGGTGCCGCATGGAATGAAGCCCCGGAATCTACTATCTAGGAATTAGACACATTATCTAATGAGAGAATTAGAGCATCTTGCTCTACTTTACCTACCACATTGGCCTCCGATGTTGGCTTGTTGTCTTGAGGCTCTGTCCGTTCTTCTTCTTGGACTAGCAATCCTTCTTGACATGGCCCTTCTTGCCGCAGTTCCAACATTCAAGAATTGACTTTGTGCGTGACTTGCTCCGCCTTGAGCGATCATGACCCTTTTGGTTTTTGAACCTCTCCTTAGGCCTTCCTCTTGTTTCCACTGACATTGCATCACTTGATGATTCTCCTGTGCTTCTGCTTCGTATTTCCTCGCTTAGGAGAACACCCACAACATCATCAAACTTAAGAGTATTTGTGCTAGAAATAGAATTACTTACAGCCATCACAAGGCTGTCCCAACTATTCGGTAGAGATGATAGTATAAGGTGAGCTCGCACTTCATCATCGAAATTGATTTTCACCGATCGAAGCTGACTTATGTTTGTGTTAAAGTCATTTAGGTGTTCTGTAACAACTGAACCATTCTCTGCCATTTTTAGATTGAACAAGCGCTTCATAAGAAATACCTTATTGGATGCCGATGGTTTCTCGTAGAAGTCATCAAGTGACTTCATCACGTTATCGAGAAATTTGCGGTCTTGCCAGGAAAGCACCGGGCTTATGGCTGTGAGAGTTTGTGAGAGAACTCGACAAAAACTATATGAAGGAGTTAAACCATAGATGCCATGAAGACTAGGGTTTGGAAAGAAGTACAATCAAAGAAGCCCACCCATTCTCTCTTGCACTCACACGCACAAAGAAAGAACACAAAAGAAAATGTCAAAATAACACAAAGATGAAAACATCAAGGCTATGGTCATATCGTATCATGGGTAATATGAAAGGGTTAACAGATGAGTTAATGGCATTCAATCTTGGCTGCCCAAATAGGCTACGAATTGTTCTTTGGAATTGTAGTTTTGTGCTTACCATAATATATATATTTTGTCTAGTGATTGGGATTAATTGTGTGTACAAATCCTCTTGGTTCATAGCAAGATAACTACGCTTACATCAAAAGAAAAATCATAGTCTATGAGAGGTAGTATGATGGGATCCGGTGATAGAAGTATTTCATTAAGCCTTTCTGGGCCAAAGAGAAACACTATACGTTGTTGAAAGTGTATTTTTCGGCTAATCCATACGTTAATTCTAATAGATCGTACAGAGTGAAAGCGATAGAAATGATCATCATGTGGGTTATTCATCTAGGATAGTATGTGAGAAATGTAGATATGAGAGAAGTGAAGAGATGAGAAGTTTCCCTCCCAAGCCCTATTCTTGTCCGTAGGCAATAAGGATACTGCGGGGAGAGATGTACCTGTAGCAAAGAGAACCTAGAGAGGATGAATTACTAAGAATGAGAGAGATAGGCTTGGTTAAGGAGATGAGATTAGATACATATATATATATATATATATATATATGTTGGGTTAGAGATGAAAATGAAAACAACAAGAAATCAAGAAAACATCAATATAGAACACATCTTACTTGAAACCCTTCGGCACCATTATTGATGGGAGAGAGAAGAAGAGTGGATAATTCCACTTTGATTGATACACCAAGTGCAAGACCTTTTTTGATTAGAGTTGATCTTCCAATGTTAGCTTGTTGCAAGAATGGCTAGTCTCCCTCTAGGAGAAAGTGTAGGCTTGGGCTTATGTTAATGGCTAAGTACAATTAGGCATTACTACTCACTCCCTCGAGAATTCCTCTCATCAATGGCTTGAATGCTTGAGTTCCTTCCAAGGAAGAAGAGGTCCCCTTTTATAGGTGAAGGGAACCCACAAGGGTTTACACAAGAAGAGAGGAGCTAGTGTGAACAGGAATTGGAAAAGTTGGAAATGAGCTGTCCCTGCATGATGTGGGCAGACTGGGGTCCAGTATTTTGATCATATCTCCTCAACCGTAGCTCCAAATAAAAAAATAAAAATATGGGCAGAAACTTCAGCGCATTAGCTACGATTTTCATTTTAAAATCATTCTCCAATTCGGATTGGAACCTTGTGTAAAAAATTCATCAAAATAGGATCCATTTATGGCAGCAAAAGTCTTCATGTGGTCTCCTTAGCCTTGACTTTCATTTAATTCCCAAGGACACCTCATGCCATATGAAAGCATGACATTTCTCCTTGACAAGTTTTTGTAACCATGCTTGCAATAATGCATTAAAATAAGTGTATCTTTGAAATCATGCCACCTAGTGTCCCACTAGGATTTGATTCTCTCCTAGTAGCTATTTAAAAAGAAATATAAGAAAAGTATAAAAAATACATAGAATATATATATATTGGAGTTTACCCTAGATATAGGATCTAGCTAGGGTGTGAGATGATAATGAAACAGTAGAAATAAAGAATCAATGCTTTTTGCCCCAAGTTAAAGAGGCGGAGCTATTGATGCTTTTCCCATAGTATTTTCTGATGGTAAAGTAAGAATACATTACCCTTGAGATAAATAATAAGATGAGATAGAAAGATTATTTTTATAATTACATATGCATATGTACATTATAGGAAATATAATTATGTATCTAAAAAGTTACAAGATATCTCTTGTAGCATGTGTTCCCACTATGTACATGTCACAGCACGACATCCACCCCCTCTAAACCTGCACATCCTCCGGTATGTGCCAAATTATTTCTTTGTAAGATCAGCCCTCTTGTACATCTTCCTTGCTTTCATCTTTACTGGATGATTCCAGAGCTTCATTTTCACTTTGATCTTCACCTGTGTTTTGCTCTTCTTCCTCATCAACATTTTCTGGATCATTGTCTCCTCTTCTCTTAAACATTTTGATACTTTTTCCTGCAATGGGAATCTTTACTTCTGTGCCATCTAGTTCAGACAAGCTGTAAGTAGCATTTTCATGCACATGTTTTACAACATATGGTCCAAACCATCTTTTTGAGAACTTATGCATGACTGTGTGCTGGTTATCAAGGCTACTATCATACACTAAAACCCAGTCACCTTTGTCAATTGCTTTGCTCCTGAGTCGATGTCGCTTATCAAAATAGTCCTTGTTTTTCAACCCTCTTATTTTTGAGTCGTTCTTTTGCAGCTTCAATGTCTCCAGGTCTTCTCTCTAGCTGCCTTATACGCAGTGCAAGGAGATCTTCCCTACTAAGCCCCTCTTGCCAAGGTAGTACATTCCATGTGGGAATTGTATCCTCAATCGGCATCACTGGCTTTTGACCATGCATTAGCTCCGCAGGCATGTAGCCAGTTACTGAGCTATGTGTTGTACGATCAGCCCATAAAGCATATGGTAACAATTTTGGCCACTCACCAACTCTTCCTTCGCAAGCCTTGGCCAAAGCTTTGATGATAGGAGGATGCCCTCTTTCACTCTTTCCATTGCCTTCAGGGTTGTAAGCTGTAGTAAGAGAAAGCTTGATCCCTAATCTAGAAAAGAACTCCCTTGCTTCTTCGGCATCCAGTTCACCTTGATCTGCAGTGATTTTTTCCACACAACCATAACGGCAAATCACCTCATCAAGAAGGAATTTGCACACAGCTTCTGTGGTTTTAGCTCTTAATGCTCTTCCTTCAACCTGATTAGTTAGGTCCTCTCGTGCAAGAACCAAGTACCTCATGTGCCAGAGTCCTAAAGGCATTGTGACTAGATCCACAACCCATTTATAGTGCATGGCTAGTGGATATGTAGGGTGCAATCCATCACGATGTCGAACATTTGAATACATTTGACAAGTTACACATGACTCTACAAACTGAGATACATCTTTATACATACCCTTCCACCAGTATTTTTCTTTCAACTTGGAGAAGGTTGCCCACACACCCCTGTGTCCAGCCCATAGACTCTCATGAAACTCTTGCATGAGCTTTACTTGAGTCTCTTTTTTACATATAACCCGTTGTGGTGTAGCACCCTTTTGTTTAGGATGCTTCCACAAGTAACCATCCCTTAAAAAGTACCCATATGATTTCCTGCGTATCCTCTTGAATTCTTGTTCAGACCAATCATCCTGTTTTGTTAGAGTACTCAAGTACCTTCCAATAGAAAGCGAATCACCTTCATAAAGATCTTTCAAGAACAATTCAAGTGAATTAGTCATGCAGACATTGTTACCTTTGACATGAGAGATAGAATAGAACTTTGTGCCCACATCATCTCCCTCATCAATCATATGTGACTCATCTTCATACCTTGCCCTTGATAGCATATCTGCCACTGTATTGACTTTACCTGCAATGTGTTTAAACTCGGGATTTAAGGACTTAATGTAGGCAATCCACCGCAACATAGCAATGTCTGGTGTTGAGCAGCTTGTAATCATCCCAAGAAGTGGTAGACAATCTGTTTCTACAACCACACATGCACCAATTAGGTACTCTTTTCCACTTTTCAAGGCTGTAACCATACCCCATAACTCTCTCTTTAGCTGTGGATAGTTTCTTTGGCGAGCACTTAGTACCTTTGCTCCAAATCTTACCACATACCTGTGTCCTTCTTTGTCATCTTGCCCTATTGCCCATCCAATCCCTGTAGGACTGGTATCTACTGTCACAATCACTGGCCTTTGACACTCATAGTCTACCTTTCTTAAAGTCGTTGCTGACTGGAGTATCTCCTTTAGCTTTTTCATGGATTTTATATGTGCTTCTATCCATTTAAACTTTTGATTCTTTCTAAGCAGCTGATAAAGAGGATCAGCTACATGCGCATAATGTGGAATCCAAATAACATAGAAGACACATGCTCCCAGAAACCTTCTAACCTTAGTGATGCTAGTGCATGTTTCTTTCATTCTTTGGATGGCATCTACCTTTGATGGACAAGGTTTCCTACCATATGGCCCGCAAATGTGCCCCACAATGAGCACTTCTTTGACACCTAACATAGACTTTTTCCCTGACAATGTAAGATTCACTTCTTCCAACCTAGACAAAATTTTATCACAATCATTTATGTGATTTACCACAAACCTGCGACATCCCTTGAGATCCAAAGCTTCATCTTTGTCACTTTCTTCACATCGTTTGATAGGCAAATCATCAATGAAAGGAATTGTGATTTGAGGAATAAAGTCACGTAAGACCTTATTCATCCCATTCATCATATGTGCAACCGAGTTGGTTGCTCCCTATGGCAAGGTACACATCCTTACCAAATCCAAAGGTGTCCTCATGGTTGTCAAGTCTCTGCTTTCGATTGCAAGCTGAAATTGATCATACCCTGAGTAGAGATCCCCCATTGAGTAGATTGCCCTCCCTGCAAACGCCTCTGCAAATTCATCCACAATTGGACCTGTTCCTACATTTCTAATTGTCACCTTGTTCACTGGTTGCATATCTTGGATGAAGCGTAGAGAACCATTCTTCTTTGGAACTGTG
The DNA here is from genome assembly GCF_014529385.1 of Adiantum capillus-veneris. Classification (NCBI taxonomy): domain Eukaryota; kingdom Viridiplantae; phylum Streptophyta; class Polypodiopsida; order Polypodiales; family Pteridaceae; genus Adiantum; species Adiantum capillus-veneris. The sequence continues at coordinate 51,614,783 of NC_140955.1, read as the reverse complement.
AACCACCTGTTTGAGTATGGAGCACAAGAAGGCTCCAAGATTCCCATTTTGATTTTCTCATTTAGTAGCTCTACTAACTTTGGCAAATGAGCCTTTGGAACCGGAATAGGCCGCAGATTCCAAGGCACATGAGGTATTGTGAAAATTACCATAGGAGCTACAATATAAGGATCAACACATCCTATCTCATGTGGCTCAAATGCAAAAGCCTTACCATGCTTTGAAAGCATTTCTTTGAAGCACTTTGTCTCCTCCTGTGTTAGAAACTCCTTGCAACCAATCTGCAACTCTTGAAAAGACTCCTTTGTGAAGGTATGCCCGATCTTTTTAGGATTCCGCAAACTTGGTTGTAAAGAAGCCTGTTCAATCTTTTCCCTGTTGTTGGGTGGTAAGGGTGAAGCTACTGGTTTCACCTTTTTTGCTACACTCTTGTATTTAGTTTCAACATGGACTTCTGGGCCTATTGTTTGGCTTTCTTTAAAGGCTTCTATTACTTGATACATTTCCATAGAGCAAACTTCCACAACTTCATTTTCAAGATGCAAACTAGACCTCATTATAGCATCAAGCTCACCCATAGTATTTACAAAAGAAACTTGTTCACACAAACCCAAAACATTTTCAGTAGGCTTTAACAACCCACTCTTTTTGATGCCTATTTGTACATTATGCACATATTGCCTCTCATATCTCTTCAAATCTTCAAGTTTTGTAAAACATACTGATCCATTCCTTGTTACCAAGGAGCTCATTGAAAATGCTTCACCTATTTTTGGATCAGGCAAGACCCTTTTTCTTTCTGTACCACTGCAATCCCGCTTTACAATGGTACTTGGCCAAAACCCATCATTTCTCTATGATCATGAAACTCTTTGCTCACCTTTGGTAGAGGATGATCTCTGAGATTGTCACGATTTCTTTCATGGTTTACACAAACTGTGAGAAATTGAAGAGAACGTTTACCATCTTTTCTTCGTATCCTAGCATAAGTTGAACCATCATCCACTATATTTGTTTCCATTCGAACTCCCACAATGTAGGGCTGTCCAAGGATGAGATGATATGAAGATGTATCCTGTACAAAGAAGTTTTGGTCAATCTTTACATCACCTATTGTTACCTTCACACCTGGACATGCTGCATACAATTCACGGGATGAATTGTTTGCCACTTTTACCATCCAGCCATGATCTGTGTCCATTGGCCATTTGCACTTGTTGTAGAGACTCTTTGACATTATGTTTATTTCTGAACCATGGTCAATCAAGGCAACAAATGGCTCTTCAAGATCACCTACCTTGACCAAAGTTTCTGTAGTAGCCCTTGCCCAATGACTTCGTGAATAGTAACTCCTAGGAATATCTTGAACTTCTTCATCATCATTTGAGAAATACACTTGCTTCACTCTCCCACTAGATTGGTAGCATCCTACCACAGCTCCATCATTCTCCTTATTTTGTAGTTGCATCCCTTGTGTCTTTGAGGTTTCCCCTTCAACTTGTGGACGAGAAACTTCAGCAAGGGTTTGCCTCTTTCTCTTGATGATGTCAATGATCTCCTCATGGAATTCACGCTTTGCAATGCCAAGAACTTCTCCCAGAGTAAACTCAATCTTGCTATTCAAGATCCTTTCCTCCAAGACTTTCTTTAAATCTGTAGCAACCTCAATATCAGATTGTAGTTTATAAGTTGGGCCTTTTGTCTTACCTTTCGTTGGCTCTTTCTTCTTTCCTGTTGTAGACTCCTCCATGAGTACTTCAGGTGGAGATGCTCCTTGTGTTGAGGGTGTTTGAGAAGGCATTGAGTCGCTTCTTCCCCCACTTCTAGAAGCTCTTTTTGATGGTCCTTCATCAGCATTCTCACGTCTGCGCTTCTCTTCTACAATTGCCTCATTTTGTTGGCATTTTGTAATGTAGGCATGCACTGACAATGAGTCCACTGGATCATTTCATCCTGTTTCTAGACGTATGCAATCACCTGCTTCATGTAGAATCTCTTTTGTAAGCTTTCCCTTTTTAGCTAATTGCATGACATTTGGCCAAATTTGACCATGATGGTCACTCACTTCTTCATCACAAAAATGTTCAATTTTTACTCCATAAGTAGCTGCCTCAACTGAAGAGGTGGCATGCTTGGTTGCCATATCTTCAACTAAGGTTTGCATTCCCCCCTTCCCAAAGTTAGTTCTCAAGGGTAGACCTGTCTCTCTTAAGTGGATTTTACCATCCTTAAAAAAGACAACATCTTTTGACAAAACATCACTAAAATCATCACAATCCCTTCTTACATGGTCTGTACTATCACACCAAATACATCTATTAACAAACCCTTCTTTGGGCTGTTGTCTTTGCCTAGGAAGTGGCCCTGATGGTTGGCCTTTTTCTTCAAGCTTTGCAAACTTCACCTTCAAGTCACGCATTCCCTTCACAAGCTCATCTAGCATGGACTCATCAAACTTAGGAGCGATAAAAGTAGGCTTTACCATTTTGTTAGAAGTTGAGGTGGAAGGACTTGTAGTGTTTACTACCATCTTGTCCCTTCTTCTTTGTCGTTTGGCAAGCAGTGAGACAGCACCTTCAACCTCATTCCAGTCGGTCTTTAGTCCTTGCTCAGCATCTTTATCTTCAAGAAGAAGCTCCAAATTTTCTTGAAACTCTTTACCTGCAGCTTGTAAGAAAAGATCTGTCTTCTCTGCATCTAGTGTGGCCCTTTCTGTCCTAGTGAGTTGTGCATAGCGCCGCTCAAATTCCCTAAGTAGCTCTGTTATTGATAGTCCTTGCTTTGGCTTGACTACCCATTCTAAGAATGTCCTTTTGGTCACTCTCTCAGAGTCATCCATGAAATATTCCTCCTTTAAAGCTACTTTGAGTTCTTTCCAATTTCTCCCATGCCCATCTTTAATTGCCCTAACATACTCCCTAATTTCAGGAGCAACAACTAGCTCAAAGCTTTGAATCATCTCACCTTCTGACACGCGATGGAGCTCCATCTCCTTCACATACTCGCGTAAGTACTTGGTTACATCTTTGCCATTGAACTGATCCATTCTGTTGACGACCGCTTGTATGGCCTTCGTTGCTGAAATCTCCCTTCTTTCAGTAGCATGTTGTTGTTGCATGAACATTGCAAATGCTTGAAACATTTGCATTGTTGCTGGGTCAAAATGCATACCCTGTTGCTCAACATGATCACCCATGGTTACCCACAAACTCTCACCCTAGCAGATTCGCGTCGGGTTCACCAAAAATATGTCGAGAAATTTGCGGTCTTGCCAGGAAAGCACCGGGCTTATGGCTGTGAGAGTTTGTGAGAGAACTCGACAAAAACTATATGAAGGAGTTAAACCATAGATGCCATGAAGACTAGGGTTTGGAAAGAAGTACAATCAAAGAAGCCCACCCATTCTCTCTTGCACTCACACGCACAAAGAAAGAACACAAAAGAAAATGTCAAAATAACACAAAGATGAAAACATCAAGGCTATGGTCATATCGTATCATGGGTAATATGAAAGGGTTAACAGATGAGTTAATGGCATTCAATCTTGGCTGCCCAAATAGGCTACGAATTGTTCTTTGGAATTGTAGTTTTGTGCTTACCATAATATATATATTTTGTCTAGTGATTGGGATTAATTGTGTGTACAAATCCTCTTGGTTCATAGCAAGATAACTACGCTTACATCAAAAGAAAAATTATAGTCTATGAGAGGTAGTATGATGGGATCCGGTGATAGAAGTATTTCATTAAGCCTTTCTGGGCCAAAGAGAAACACTATACGTTGTTGAAAGTGTATTTTTCGGCTAATCCATACGTTAATTCTAATAGATCGTACAGAGTGAAAGCGATAGAAATGATCATCATGTGGGTTATTCATCTAGGATAGTATGTGAGAAATGTAGATATGAGAGAAGTGAAGAGATGAGAAGTTTCCCTCGCAAGCCCTATTCTTGCTCGTAGGCAATAAGGATACTGCGGGGAGAGATGTACCTGTAGCAAAGAGAACCTAGAGAGGATGAATTACTAAGAATGAGAGAGATAGGCTTGGTTAAGGAGATGAGATTAGATACATATATATATATATATATATATGTTGGGTTAGAGATGAAAATGAAAACAACAAGAAATCAAGAAAACATCAATGTAGAACACATCTTACTTGAAACCCTTCGGCACCATTATTGATGGGAGAGAGAAAAAGTGTGGACAATTCCACTTTGATTGATACACCAAGTGCAAGACCTTTTTTGATTAGAGTTGATCTTCCAATGTTAGCTTGTTGCAAGAATGGCTAGTCTCCCTCTAGGAGAAAGTGTAGGCTTGGGCTTATGTTAATGGCTAAGTACAATTAGGCATTACTACTCACTCCCTCGAGAATTCCTCTCATCAATGGCTTGAATGCTTGAGTTCCTTCCAAGGAAGAAGAGGTCCCCTTTTATAGGTGAAGGGAACCCACAAGGGTTTACACAAGAAGAGAGGAGCCAGTGTGAACAGGAATTGGAAAAGTTGGAAATGAGCTGTCCCTGCATGATGTGGGCAGACTGGGGTCCAGTATTTTGATCATATCTCCTCAACCGTAGCTCCAAATAAAAAAATAAAAATATGGGCAGAAACTTCAGCTCATTAGCTACGATTTTCATTTTAAAATCATTCTCCAATTCGGATTGGAACCTTGTGTAAAAAATTCATCAAAATAAGGTCCATTTATGGCAGCAAAAGTCTTCATGTGGTCTCCTTAGCCTTGACTTTCATTTAATTCCCAAGGACACCTCATGCCATATGAAAGCATGACATTTCTCCTTGACAAAGTTTTGTAACCATGCTTGCAATAATGCATTAAAATAAGTGTATCTTTGAAATCATGCCACCTAGTGTCCCACTAGGATTTGATTCTCTCCTAGTAGCTATTTAAAAAGAAATATAAGAAAAGTATAAAAAATACATAGAATATATATATATTGGAGTTTACCCTAGATATAGGATCTAGCTAGGGTGTGAGATGATAATGAAATAGTAGAAATAAAGAATCAATGCTTTTTGCCCCAAGTTAAAGAGGCGGAGCTATTGATGCTTTTCCCATAGTATTTTCTGATGGTAAAGTAAGAATACATTACCCTTGAGATAAATAATAAGATGAGATAGAAAGATTATTTTTATACTTACATATGCATATGTACATTATAGGAAATATAATTATGTATCTAAAAAGTTACAAGATATCTCTTGTAGCATGTGTTCCCACTATGTACATGTCACAGCACGACAACGTCCTCCGTGGTCTTCATCTCCCAAACATTGAAGGCCACCGTTGACGCCAAGCTTAACCGGATTGTTCCCGGTGCCTTTCGATCAAGGACAATCCATGCTTCATCTGCCATTGTTGCGGGCTTCTTCGCAAGACCGCCTAGTGGTAAATAGAGGTCCTTCTGGTAGAGATAGTCTTCAATCTGCATCTTCCAATGTTGGTAGTTTTTGCCGTTGAACTTCTCAATCTTGAGCTTCCCTTCATTCTCTATAACTCCCACTCAATTCAAGGAATCCTTGATAATTTAGCTACGAGCAAACCTTGCTCTGAGACCAGTTGTGAGGAAATAAGACGTAGCTAAATAGATATTTGAGTAGATTACTTAATGGAGAGAGATAGATTTCACACACAAGAGATTATAGAGTAGAGAGAGAGAGAGATAGAGTACACATGATATATGTGGTTCACCCAATGTGGGCTATGTCCACAGGAAAGCAGCCACTCAATGGCTTTAGTACCTCAAAACAAGAAGTAGTTTACAAAGGGATTATACCCTTAATGGAGCTCCCGCCTTGCTTCACTCTCACCACCTCACACTCACCTTGTTGCATCAACTTCACACTATAAAATGTGCTCCTTTTATAGGCCAAAAGGGTTGCCCTCTCTCATGAGAGGCAACCATGTGTAGCCGCCCTTGTGTAGATAAGTCCAAATCGGACCCTCGGGCCAATCCGTCCATGTGTGGCCGTCCTTGAGAAGACAAGTCTGCTTTTGAATTCGGCCACCGGCCACCGGCCATCGGCCATTGACTACCGCCGGCCATCGGCCAGCCGGCCAAGCGCTGACCGATCGTTTTTTGACCACTTTCCGGCCGCCGTCTGGCCATAATATTCTGGTGAAGCTAATCTCGAGCTTTGCTCGAGATTGCCCGTGAAAATTTTGGTTTCCGACGAGTGATTTTATTTTTCGGCGAGTTATTTTTCTTCACGCACGATGGCTTCTCCTCATAATGGGGGCCTTACAAATGTGCATTTTTACCACATAAAATTACAAGGGGTAAATCAGGCTCCATACTTAACAGGGAGTAGCGAGGAACCCAATTTTTCATGCTCGCACAAAGCACATTGAGGTGCATTACCACTAAGGCTCTCAGCAAGAGAGATCAGCTTGGCTTATGTGCCAACAGAGGACAACCTTGTAGATCTTTTCACAAAGGCATTGTCTCGTGAGAAGATTGAAGCTTTCCACAAAGCTTTGGGCTTACTCCTATTTGTGGATTGATCATGTCCTCAGGGCATGGCACTTCCCTTTACTCATGTGCCAGCTCTCGTTCACCGCATCACTCCAAGGGGGATTTGTTACCATATACATGTGGTAGTGATGTGTGTGAACACACTAGGACCACCGGGGTATTTTTTACCTCTTTAGGACGTTTTCTCCCCCGTGCATTGTATACAGCCCATCACTCTAGGGCTATATATATTTCTATTGCACACTAAGTAATACACTCTCTATTGTGTGCCTTGAGCTTCCTTTGTCTTCTCCAAGCTGTGTGCCTTTCTCTGCAACCCTAATTCCAACAAATGAACTCGCTTACATTCTTCATCGTGCTCTTAGATAGACTGGCTTGAAGTTCCTTCCCTAATTTTGTAAGAGAACTGGCCCAAAAGCTAATGAACCCACACTAATAGATACATAGAAAATCGATTGCAAGTCGGGAGAACTCACTATTGATAAAACACATAATACCTCTTGCATGTCTTCATTCCATTCAAATCCTTGAACTCTTTGATTCAATTTTTGGAGAGGATACACATATTGAAATAACATCCAAAAAAACGTGACAAGTACCTGAGCTTATGCACAAACGATGCCAAATTCTTTGTGTTGCTGGGTGGATCCATAAGCAATAAAGCCTTAAATTTCTCTGGGTTGGCTTCTGATCAAGCTTGTGCACCAATCCTGCTTAGCAACAAGGGTTATAAGCCATGGCCTCCCTAAAATGATTGAATAAGCATTCTCACTTGCTTGCATCACGTAGCAATCAACCAAGCACTCAATTCCCAAGACTTTTATCTTAACATCTTTAGCTATCCCGAGACACCTTGCCTTTTTGTGGTTGGCCATCCTCAAATGGATCGAAGCATTCACTGACATCTTGACACCTGCTTCCTTCATGATAGCCTCAGTCATGACACACACCTGGCACCACCATCCACATATGCTTGCACTTCTGTCTTCTTTCCCAACAGATCTTCAACTATTGGCATCATATCCACTGGGTGACCAACCCTCAAGGAAGACACCATGATTTGATGCTTTTGCTTTTTGGAAGGAAAACGTGCACTCACGCACTTGGTCCACTGTCTGCTCAATTTAGCATTCAAAGGCACCAACTGACCAAAATATATATTGGCCTTTTGATTTTGTATGTCGTCGACAATATAATAGTCTTCAACACCTTGGCCAAGGGGGTAGTCATTTGGACCTATTTTCCTTCTTCGTCGCCTCTTACTACTCTTTGTCTTCTAACTTAGCCTTCCCTTTACTTGCTCTTGTTTCCCTCTCTTCTTCTATCTCTTTCTTCGTATCATGCCTAGCTCTCTTATTGGCCAAAACATCCACATCTTGATGCTCAATGGTAATGATGTTGATAGCTCTGCCTTCTACATTTGCAGGCAATGGTTGTGGTTGTTGTTGCAGTGGTGGTGCCTCTAGTGCCCGCTCTTGATGATTTTCATCTATTCTCCCTCGACCACGCCCATATAAGGGGTACATCCCTCCTCTCTCTCTCTCTCTCTCTCTCTCTCTCTCTCTCTCTCTCTCTCTCTCTCTCTCTCTCTCTCTCGCGCTGGTTCAGGAATCAAGGGGCGTAGTGACCTTCTTCATCACAACTGTGGCATCTGCCTTGTAGCCTTCGTCCCCTACCTCTCCCAATTGGCCGCTCTTCTCTTTGGTTTCTATTCATTATGTTAATTCTTAATTCTTGCAAAAGTGACCAACAAGATCATGCAAAACCCGGGCTGTAATGGGATCCGAACCTTGAACCACTCGCTCCACTCTATCATCCACTGCCACATGGACCATTGGTTGCACCACAACTGTCTCAGCATGTGTCATGCCTTCTCCCACCTTCTCTTGATCTTCTTGCTTTTGGCCTCGGAAATTTCCACAGCTCTTTCAAATGTAGCAAGCTCCTCTTGATCGACCTTCTCCCTTACGCCTGGATGGAGACAATCCATAAACTAACACACTATAAAGAGATCACCCGGAGGCACTTGGGATGCCGCCTCCAATTGTAACCAAAGTCCTTTGAAGTGTTGCAAAAACTCTTGAAAGTTAGCATGAACATCTTGCTGCAAACCTCTCAATTTTGTCGTTGCTTCTGTTGCGGCTAGTTTCTTTCCAAGCCTATCAAAATTTGCCTACTTCACTTGCTCCCATGTTTGCTTTTTTTCTTCCTCTAAACCTTCAAACCACTCACGATCTTCTCTTTTGAGTGCAAGAGGAAATACATGAATCTTTGCTTCATCATTGACAATGTGCATACCAAGCGTATGCCACTTGAAATCCACAATCTAGTCCTTCATATCCTCCTCCCCTATGAACACTAGCTGACTATACGCCATCCCTTTGAAGTCGCTTCTCCTTTACGTGAGTAACTCCACAAAAGTTGAAGTCTTTCACCCTAACCAAACCACCACTTTTCTTCAATGATGTTCGAACTTCACAGCAAAACCGCTTCACCTGGGTGCGCAACCGGCAAATTTTTGCTCCCTAGCGGGATCACCAAAGCATAATGGAGCAAAAGACACCGTTCTCACACTCACACACCCAAAAACCTTAACACAACACAAGGTATTTCCCTAATTTTCTTGCCTCACTCACCACTACTCAAAAGCTCAATAAAAATACTACACACAAGCTCAATTCAAACTCCAAATACCTCGACCTACAAGCCTTGCCTACCCGCAGACACTACAAGGTGAATCGAGTTGATCAACCCTTGAAATCACACTTGATGGGGTGACCAAAATATACAAGAAAACCCATCAAAAACTCAAAAACTCTAGTCACAAAAGGCCTCTCTCAAACCATTGCAAAAGCTTCACCAAACTCCACTCTGTTGGACTCTTTAGAGTAGCCTCAACCCTAATGGCACCGATACAGGGTCACATAGTCTTGCAGAAAGCTGCACCTTCTTTCCTCAATTCCTTGCACACACACATTTATGGAAACCTCAGAACTTCCATAGAATTTTCCAAGTGCAAAATTGAAGAGATAAATCTCTCAATCACTCCTCCACACACTTGAAAAGAGGACGCGGATGCGATGGGACTGCACTAGACCACCTGTAGGAACCCTCCTTCCTCCCACGCACAGAGATGTGAAAGTGCCAAGAATTGGATTACAAAATTCTCCCTCAGCTTGAACACTCACAACACCGTGAGTGATGTGGCAATTTGAAGCATTTTCACACCATTTTGGGCCATTTTTGACCTTTTTGGGCCCACTTTTGAGCAGTTTTGACCCTTGCGGGCATGTTTTACAGAAAAACCCCAAACGGACTCCAGAATTTACCAAATTTTGTACGCTTGATCCTTGATACTTAAATTCCTTTTATACATCCCCACATTCCATTTTTGACCACTTCTAGGGCAGTGCACACATCACCGCAGATCATGCATTGTAAATAGACAATTATTGCATGTGTCAAACTTCTCGGGCGGGTCGAGGGTGCCCACACCTCCCACTTGCATTATTTACATTTGAGAAAGCTCAAACACATTCCCTAGAACCAAAACAAGCCACCTTGAACCATACCTAAGGTGCCTACACCCTGTCCATGCATGTACGTGTGTCTGACCATCAACACACAAGCATGACTATTTACAATTTGTACACGTTGCATCTTTTTAAAAACTTGAAATCACTTTGAAAAGCTCCAAAATGCATGTATTTACATCCCTTTCTACATACGCCCATGCATATACATGCTACTTTGTACACACCGAAAGTGGTCTATCAACGTCATGGAGAAGGTTCCCATGCCACGTCAGTCATAGCGCTGTGACTGTGTGGAGGGGGCTAATTTTGGAATTTTTTGGGCATAGCGTGAGAAAAGGAAGGGAGGGAATTATGGCATGAATGAACATGGAGTAGGTGTATCTTGAGAAGAAGGAAGCAAGAAGGAGATCTCTCTTGTTCTCGAGCTAAGAAGCAACTCTCTCTCGTTCTCGGAACTAAGCACTTAGAAGGAGATCTCTCTCTCGGAGCAAGCAAGACGCTCTCTCCCTCTCTTGGACATAATCAAGAGGAGGCATAAGGGTTTTTGAGTTGCAACAAGCAATCTGAGCTCTCAAAGCAGGGCTCTCAGCAAGGAAGATTGGCATCAGGGCATTAGAGAAACAAGGGAGGAAGGCTTGAAGCTGGTGAAGCATAATGCAAAGGAGAGCAAACACTCTAAAGATAAACACACTCTCTCTCTTGAGAATAAGCAAGGAGAGTTTGGAATGAAAAAGGAAGGAATGGACTCAACAGAAGGCAAGCTAGATTGCATGAGGGAGGTCTCTCTCTCTCTTCGAGCTTAATCAAGAAGAAAGCTCTCTCTCTCTCTCTCTCTCTCTCTCTCTCTCTCTCTCTCTCAGAGACTAATAAAGAAGAAAGCTCTCTCTTGACCTTGATTTGGGAACATTAAAGAAGGGAAGTACGATACAAAGAATACTTAGAGCAATTGAAGGAAGCAGCAGAAGGTGTAGAGAGCTCCTAAAAGCAGTTGAAGCAAGAAAAGTGAGCAGAGAAAATTTCCATCATCGTCATCAATCCGAAGATTGATTAATCATCTTATTAAGCCCCAATGTCGTTAACGGCCCGGTTAGTCCTGTAAAATGGGAGCTTAAACTCCTAGTTATCAGATGATCCAAGTGACGGTGCTGTTAACATTCTGCCTTGGCTAAGGATTGAGTTGTACTCAAAGTTTGACTTGATTAATTGAAGTTTACGGTGATTGCCATAGCCATTTGCACCTGTTGTTCTTATTCTCTCTCACACCTAGCATAGCCACATGCCCGACGCCTTCCCGGCTCACATTTCAAACATATATCCCCTGACATATTTGGTGAACCCAACGTGAAACAAGCCGGGGTGTGAGGTGCAGATGGAGAATGTAGAACATATGATGAAGTTTATTGACGAGTTAAGTGCAAATGGTTTTGATGATAAGTCAATAGTTCTAGATTTTTTGAAGATGCTTCAATTGGTTCAAGGATCTCTGCTTGAAATGGAGACCATGAAGAAGAAGAATCAAATGGATGAAGCATTGGATGCAGCTTTAGATGCGGTATACGATGAGAGGCGAGCCTTTGATGGATGTGATCCAGAGGGCTACCTAGGGTGCTATGAGTTGGAAACAAATTAAGAGGGATACCATAAGAGCTAATGATTAGATCCTTTGAGGAGTTTGTGAGTTTAGATTCGAAGAAACAGATTCCAGAGGTTACCAAAGCCTGCAACAAAGACTGGGAATACTTCAAAGAAGCTATTTACAAGTAAGTTATGAGCATTATGCAAGCTATCAAGAACAGAATCCAAGTCTACCAAACTATGCAGATATTCGAGGAGAAGTACGATCAAAATTGGAAGCTGTGATTGATGACTGTATTGTACAAGATGCTACCTTCTTACAAGCTAATGATGAAGACATAGTTAAAGATGTGTATGAAAATTTTGGTTTTGCAGATGCCTTGCATGAAGTAGAAGTCTTCGAGGGTGAGGCTCTACAGCCTCAAGATACACAGGGTGAATTTTGCAAAGAATGTATACATGCAGTATAGGAGGAAAAGAAATCAGGGGATCAAAACAACAAAGTGGCTAAAGCTCAAGAAGAAATTGTGCAGGTGAATGAGTGCAACCATATTCAAGTAGACATGCATGAAGATTTGATTACAACTGATACTTTTGCTACTGACTCAGAATTAGAGCACCTTTTTTTGGTAGGGATTCTACCATAGAGTGGATTGATGATACAGATGTTATAGGTCAAAGCAAGGCTACAATTGAGAGCAGCAAGTATACCAAATTTTTTGAATTTGGATATACCGGATTTTGAGGACTTGGTTAAGCAAGACTATGTGTTTGAAGATCTGGGGTGTAGACTCATTCATTGAAAAGTTGTTGTGACGCCGAGCTACCAAAGTGGAAAACTGATCTTGAATGTGATGATGATGATTCAGAGGGGTTGCAGACTCTTTCTTTAACAAGTGACCGAGAGCTACCAATGTGGCAAACTGATCGTGAATTTGCTGATGATTTAGAGGGGGTGCAAACTTCTTCTTTATCAAGATTTTGTGACACAGGGCTCACACTATGGCAGAATAATCATGAACTTTATGATGCTTATTCAGAGGGAGTGCATAGTGAAGTGCCATCTCTTGGTGTTGAATATGATTGGTTTCATTGTGCCAAATATACAGACTGGGCAGTAAATAAAATTTTTAATGTGCATGCTGAACTTTGTGTTACAAAAGTGCAAAGATATTTGGATGAAGGTGAAGTACTTGAAGAGCAATTTACAGCAGATGTGTTTAGTATGCATGTCATATGTGGAAATCTTAGTTTAAAACAACCTGAGATGTGCAGGATGGAGGAACCTTTTGAAGTGGTGGACCTAGATCCTATGTGCTTATTAGATGAAGCTTTGGAAGGGTTCTTAAATACAAATGCTAAGGATACCAATCAATCTAGATTCATGCATGAGCAAGTTAGTTCAAATGCAGATGATGATGACCTTATGTAGTTGTTGGATGATGCTCTACTTGATTTTGAGCCTCTACAAGATATAGAATTTCTTTTTGATGCATCTTGTGAGCCTAGCAAAGAGAGTTTTTCCAGAGACTTGATGTATTCAGATATGCATGATTGGGATTCCAATACTAGTGAGAGTGAAGGTGTATTACCAATGCTCCTACCCGTGATTGATAATCAACAAATGGATGATCTAGTTGCACAAGGGATATGGCAATATCTAATGATACCTGATGTTATATGGGATTTGATGTTACCCTATGATGTAGGGGATTTTAAGCTAGCTTTTGACCCAGGAGGTGCTAGACATATACATGGTCCGGGGCAATTAACTTAAATGCCATATGATCCATGCGGTTTTCATGAAGATTTGATTGTAAATTCTTGTGTTTTCCCTATGATCCTGGAGGATGTTGCAATTTTTTAAAAAAAGGAATGCTCACAGTGGGGCAAATAATTGTCTTTCCATTTGATTGTGGGGCTACTTAAGTGGAACCTCCAAATTTGAAGAGTACCAATAATTTGCTATATAGCAGGTTGCATGGTACAAGGTTTTGGTTTCTAGATTATGCTAATTCAGAAGAGTTTTTGGTTATTTGTTCAATAAGATTACATGGCTGGCTTCTAGTTGACTTCTTTGGACAATTGATGAAGTATCTTCACATCTTTTGAGTTGCATCTGCTACCATAACTTGAAGTAGAGGACTTGACGGCCATTCCGTGTTCAGACAGAGTAAGGCATAGTTGAGATTGACAAGGTTCCCTAAAGCCAGCTTGATGGTCAAGCCGTGTGCATCATTAACTAGAGCACCCAACTCTCGCGGGGTTCACTGAACAGGTTTTCCATAATTGAGTGCTTTGGAGATACGGCAGATACAATTCAAATATTTTTGATGGGAAGCTACCTAATGATTAAGCTAGAGGATAAACCTTATATTATTATCCATATGTTTACGAGTTACGTGAGTATGATGATGGCAAAGAGCTTAAGGTACCTATAGCAAATGCAGATTGAAGTGCATTTGGCACATATAGGAGGTTGTGTAGGTTCAGAGAGGGTGGATGTCGTGCAGCTCCCATGCTAAGAAAGATACCAGGAAGATGCACATCGAGCTTAATTGAAGCTTACCAAATTAATGATCAGTGTTTAGGGCTTACTAACGAGCTAGTTTTATAGTTAATGTATACCACATGTGGCTTTAAAGGGCCAACATATGCCTTGATGATGCTAAAAAGGAGTACTTGAAGTGCTCTACAGGCCTATCTTTATGGCTTGTCAATTAGAGCTACAATGAGGAAGTTATGTCCGTTTGAAGTTTGTCTCGATTGCAGATTTGTACCTGATTGGGCAACTGCAGTTGAGGGGACATAAATGAAATGAATGTATGGGCTTAAAGTGCTAACTTTGTGGAGCACGTTGGTCTTTCCAGATCAACAATTTCACTTACGATTACCAAGATATCGCCATATTAAATTTCAATGGGGGTCAGTTCCACTACAGTTTGGTGGCCTTGGTTAGTGTGCCATCTGAGGTGTTTGCAACTTCGGTAGGGGTTGATGCAAATATGTGGTGGTTGACAGTGCTTGGTGTAATATGTGTGTTAAATGTGGTGCTATTACGAAAGCACATAAAGCTCTTGATGAGACATTTTCTAAAAAATATGGTCTATAAGAACAATGATTGCAAGATATACCCATCTTGGTTGCGGCAAGGAAGCTGTAGGAAAATTAACCAAAGGCGAAGGGAAGGCCTTTCTCCAAACCCAATCACCTGTACTTGCATCTTGATTGCAGGAGGCATAGTCCAGGATTCGGGCAATTAAATTCACGATAATGTTGTCAACTAGGAGTTGCTGAAAGTAAATGCCGTGCTTAGCATTGATTTGATTGATATGTATACTGAATGTGGTGTCCTTTCAGAGGCACAAAAAGTTATCAATATGAGCTTTCACTTAAAAGGTTCAAAGAATGCCAAACATGGCAGTGGGAAGGTCATGTGTGAGCAATGCCTTGGTTGATGTGCATGTCAAATGTGGTGCCATGCTTGATGTATAAGCCCAATGATGTGGTGTTCAAAATGGGAGATCCGCTGATTATAAAGAAATGGTGAATGGTTGTTCAAGGGGATAGGCTCAATGGCCGCCCAAAAGCACTTGGAGGAGGGCGGCCCATTGAGGAAATGAAATCATAATGGGTGTGAAGAAAGAAAAAAAAGAAGAGGAGAAAGGAGGGTCGGTGATGGCAGCGAGTAGCGCAGCAGGGGGAAGATGCGCTCATGGCAGGCACTGTGGGCCTCGGATGGGTTCGACTATGAAGACAAAGCGCATCACGAGGCCACAATGCTGCTATTTGGTCCCGCTCTTGACAGATTTCATGCAGCTCGAAGAGGCCGCCTACCACGTCATTGAGAAGGTTCCATGCCACGTCAGTCATGGCGTCGTGACTGCGTGGGAGAGGACTAATTTTGGAATTTTTTGGGCATAGCGTGAGAACAGGAAGAGAGGGGGTTATGGCATGAATGAACATGGATGAGTGTAGCTTGAGAAGAAGGAAGCAAGAAGCAACTCTCTCTCTCTCTCCCACTCTTGAAAATAAGCAAGAAGGAGATCTCTCTCTCTCTCTCTCTCTCTCTCTCTCTCTCTCTCTCTCTCTCTCTCTCTCTCTCTCTCTCTCTCTCAGCAAGCAAGACGTTCTCTCCCTCTCTCGGCCATAATCAAGAGGAGGCATAAGGGTTTTTGAGTTGCAATAAGCAAGCGGATCTCTCCAAGCACGGCTCTTGGCAAGGAAGATTGAAATTAGGGCATTATAGGAAGCTTGAAGCCGGTGAAGCATAAAGCAAGGGAGAGAAAACTCTCTCGAGATTAACACACTCTCTCTTGAGCATAAGCGAGGAGAGTTTGGCACGACAAAGGAAGGAATTTGAGGAAGGAAGGGACTCAACGAAAGGCAAACAGGATTGCATGAGCAAGGTCTCTCTCTCTTCAAACTTAATAAAGAAGAAAGCTCTCTCTCGACCTTGATTTGGGAACTTTAAAGAAGGGAAGTACGATACGAAGATTATTTAGAGCAATCGAAGAAAGCAGCAGAAGGTGCAAAGAGCTCCTGAAATCAGTTGAAGCAAGAAAAGCTACAAGAGAAAATTTCCATCACCGTCATTAGTCCGAATATTGATTAATCATCTTTTAAGCCCCAGTGTCATTAACGGCCCGATTAATACTATAAAACGGAAGCTTAACCTCCTAGTTATCAGATGATCCAAGTGATGGTGCCGTTAACAATCCGCCTTGGCTAAGGATTAAGTTGTACTCAAATTTTGACTCGATTAATTAAAGTTTACGGTGATTGCCATAGCCATTTGCACCTGTTGTTCTTATTCTCTCTCACACCTCGCACAGTCAGAGGCTCGATGCCTTCCTGGCTCACGTTTTGAACACATATCCCCCGACAACGTGACCATGCAAGAGGCTTAGTTATTTATTTAATGCTATGTCTGGGCATAGTTGGCTTAGTTATCTATAACTGATAACTAAACCTCGCGTGACCCTGCTCTTAGTTAAAAAGGAAACGTGACTTGCAAAAATTCTTTTGTAGGTATCTCTGCAATTGGCACTATGATAATACCAGCCCTAAAAGGATTGATACTCCTTATTTAAGGGTTGATCCTATTGAAATTAGTTTGTGTTCTAAAGCTTCTAGTGAAGCAATTGCTGAACACTAGGCTCCAAGTATTTATGCCTTACGGCCATTATCACCAAAGAATACTTCTTGATGATATTAATGTAGATGTTGGTCAATAGATATCTTACAACCACCTTCGCCACACCCGGTCTACTTGGCTCCTTTTGGTTTGATGGGTGAGACTCTCGTCGCCTCTACCGACAGTGCTTTGCAAAAAAAGGGAGAGGAATACCATTAAAGCTTTTTGGCGCTTCCATATATAAATCATGCTTGGTGTAGCACAACATGTTTTCCCAAGAAACCCTCTTGACACCACTACCACTAAAACAAGGTGAAGATCTCATGATGGCCCCAAGAAGGCAACATTTTTGGTTGTAATAAATTGAGTGATTATTATAACACATTTGACATGTTAATGGAGAGAGAGAGAGAGAGAGAGAGAGAGAGAGAGAGAGAGAGAGAGAGAGAGAGATTAACGTGTGTGCGTGCGTGCATGCACACACACACACACACACACACACACACTCACACTCACTCACTTTCATAATGGAAATATTCAAATGAGTATAACACTATTGGAAAAATTCAATTTCACAAACATACAAAATTCCCTTTAGGATAGAAACAATCGGCATTTTTACAATTTAACTCTACATCCTTAAATTTTCCAACCAAAATTTCTCCTTCTCTCCCTCCATTTAACCAACTAATTTGGTAGATCAAGGCTAAGCTACGGCACACTTTTCTCTAACACTGGAGTATAGTAAGACTTCATTACAAAGAAAACTTAAAGGGTCATGATTGCCAACACATGTGTAAAATATATATATATAACATTGCATATCAGCAATTCAAATAAATATTATTCATATTTTATTAAGCAAGCCATGACGTGAACAATCACCTATTAAAATTATACGGTGTAAAATTATAAATGACTTGAAATGTCAACAAGTAAAGTTAATGTGATGGTGACTATTGGATAGTGAAAGGTGCAAAGAAGGTTTGCACGTTTTCTCACCACTCTCCTATGGCCTTCTTGGCCAAAAAACAATCTCTTCATGAACATGTTTACCTTATTCAACTTTTATATTATCTTCAAGGAAGGAGAAGGCCTCCATGTGTCACTCATTGGCTCACTTCAAAGAACACTTCACAAAACATCTAATTAAAATGTAAAAGTTAAGGATAAGTCTGCAAGAATAAAAAGCTTTTTTACAATGAAAAGTCAAAAGGCTTACTTTGTTTTTTAAAGCTAAAAGACTTTCTACTCTACATAGGGTATATGTACCATGTTAAATATGCCTGCTGGTAACACACTGCACAAGAGCAAAAGTGTGTGTGTGTGTGGGGGGGGGGGCGGGGGGGGGGGGGGGGGGGGGGAATGTCGACATGATAGAAATGGCGCACTTCAAGGGGGTTCTCCATTCATTAGTAAAGAGCTGATACAACCTTCTTTACCACACCATAGCCGCCTCTCGGCTTACCAAAAACCCCCACCTCAACAACCTTCCTAGTGGCTTACTCACACACGGACACACACCTTCGTGGCAGCGATAAAACGCCTCCCCCTTGGTTCCTCATTCCACTTCGGGTGATCATTTTTAAATTCGACGCAGACTAAAATTAATATTTTTATACTTAGGTCATCCTAAAAAGCACATTGATTTTCAAAAAATGTCAAAAAGGATGGAAAGCTAAAAATAGTGTAAAAAGCAAAAAAAAATAAATTATATGATTGAACCACGGATTTCGATTGTCCACTGGAATAAGAAAGCGGATTCGCTTTTCACTAAAAAGCACTAAAAATCATGAAAAGCTAAAAGTAGTATGAGAAGCACTCGGAAAGTAGATTCTTTACAAAATTGAACCATAGCTTCCGTGAAACACGTAGATTAAGGATCCGGTCTTGCTTTGTGCCTAAAAGCATAAAAAAGCTAAAAATAGTGGATTTTTCCAAACCTGAACCAAACATCCGTCTAACCTACTAGAACATGGAAACGACCTTGGTTTTTACTTTCAAACCTTACAATACTGTCAATCAAGCATCTTAAATCAAAATTTGACAAAATAGATATTGAAAGTTGTTTTTTTTATTTTTAAAAGAGATCCAAAAATTAAGGATTTAGAGAGCCTCAATTGCATATGAGAGTGTAGCACTATGATGCAAGGCAAGCCTCATGATATCTTTGTGGCTACCAAGGGCAAGAGGCTCAAACTTAAGTTCTAGCCTCAAGCGTATATGCTAGTGTAACACTAGCATGCAAGGTAAGCGTCATGACCTTATGGATACCAAGGTCATAAACTAACATCTATTGGCTCAAACTTAAGTTTGAGCCTCAACTACATATTCTAGTGTAGAACTAGGGTGCAAGGCACATGACACCCTTGTGGCTACCATGGGCAAGAGGCTTGGTTGAACATGTGTAGCACTATCATGCAAGGCTAATACCATGACATACTTGTTGCTACCAATGTCATAGAACAACACCTTTGGGGTTAAAGTTTGAGCCTTGCCTACATATGCTAGTGTATTATTAGGATGCAAGGCTGGCCTCATGACATCCTTGTGGCTACCAAGGTCATACACTATAAGAGAAGAAGTCAATAATCATTGCTGTTGCCACGGACTAACAAAGGAAAATGGAAAGAGAAAAATATTGTGTGAGCAAAAAGGTCTTGGTAGTGATCTAGCAACAAAATATGTGATAATAGATACGAATATAAATATGTATCTATTATCGCGTGTGTTCTGCCTGCATTATCGCCTATAATGTAGCTACACAGCCTTTAAAAAATAAAGATGCTGATGTTGGCCATTCAATTTGGATGGCTCAATGAGCATCTTTAGTTTTGACTTGCATGAAACATATCATATATCAATTGATTTTGGAAAAGTGTACAATAAAATAATAATAAACTTTGAAATTAGCAAAAAAATTTAAATTACATATCACATCTTAGCTAGATAATTTGAAGCACAAGCAAACAATACTGAAATTAATTACAAACAAAGCCAAAAATCCAAATGACTTTAATGTACAGATGAGGGTTTGGTGTGTCATATTTTCACTAGTAAAAGAGGACTAGAGAAATTATTACAATACTTATTAGCTATAAAGTTTTTCTTAACTATGCTTATTGCTTGTAGAGATCCAATTGCAGAGTTTAATTTCTCACATGATATATGGTTGTTTTGCGACAACCATCACCAAGTATCAAACTCCGTGTGCCTCTCTTGATACTTGATCATCTCTCTAGTAGGATGAGTCAAAGTGATATTTTCCTAAGATAAAAAAAACCAAAAAGTCTCATAAGCTAATATATCCTCCATACAATATTTGTACAAGTAGAAAATGTTTACATGTTTATCTTTCTAGGCTTCTTTGTCTCCTGAACCATTATGCATAGGAGTTTTTTAGGCTGAGCTTTAAATTGTTGCCTATGAGATGACCTTGTTGTTGCTTGATCACTCTTTTTTTGCATGGCCCATCCCCACTCTTCATTAGGCAAGTTCCCCCCATGATAGTGAGGCGGTCCGGGGAGGGAAACAAGAGAGGAGACCTCTAAACACCCCTCAAGGCTCCCTTGCTGCTCAATTAGGGCTGGGGAAACCACAAACAAAAAACAACAACAACAAACCCACATCCAAACAAGTGAAGGGGCACCACCTAGTTATAGAGAGAACTAGGATGCAAAAGAGGAGAATCCCTTAGAAACACAAGCGAGAAGGAAGGATACACTATCACTAATATCAATTCTACAAATACACACACCAAATATCGAGAGAGAGAGAGAGAGAGAGAGAGAGAGAGAGAGAGAGAGAGAGAGAGAGAGAGAGAGAGTTTTGGGCAATAATTAAGCTTCAATTTAAATGATTGACGCGAGTGTAGAAATAGCTTGGAGGAGAGTCAAGAGACATTATTAAGTTTGATGACCTCAAACATGCGAGACTGTTAAGGAGCTAAAGAAAGAATTTTTAGATCTTGATATGTCTCTATGTCATAGTGTAAAGCTAATCAATGGTGATTCCTCCTTGTTGGAGCCTGTGGTCTTTGCTCAAGGCTTGGTGAAGCTTGATTGTGATGGAGTGACAATGTCAAAAGCATGGTGGGTAGAGCTTAAGGAGGACACTCCAACTGAGAGCTTCATAGACATGTATGTTGAGGTCTTTAAGAAAGTCACTTAGTATTCACATAAATTGAGCAACACAAAGAAGAATAAGAAGAAAAATAATGAAGACATAGGTAAAGCAAACCAAACTAAGACTCTCAAAAGGAGAATGAGACTCCCTAACTTGGTAAAAACAGTAGATATGTGCCTTTCACTTGTACCATTATAGACTCAAGAAGTAGGAGATGCTAGTGTACTTGCAAATCCCACAGTTAAAATCGTCCCAGTGGTAGAGTTTGTAAATTCAGCCTGCTTATCTGTGCTAGACTCTATTGTACAACCCAAAGAAACATACAGTACTCCCACTAGGTAGCACCCCTACACGCGTAGGTAAAACCGGTAATGGAATGATTAATAACTCGCATATCTGAGGTGATAACGGAGATCTAAATACATTTATTATCAAGTTTCATCAAGCTTTTAAATTGGTTAAGTGGGTTTGCCCATCCGGTGAATCTATATTGTAGTTCTCCAAGGAGCAAGGAGTCAAAAGATTTGGCTAAGTGCAGTGGGCAGCAAGCTATTTTTTGATCATATCTCTTAGCTTATGTGTGATTTTCACATGACACCATGAGAAAAAATTCTCTAAATGATGTGTTTTTCTCTGGTTTAAAGGGTTCGGCATGATTCAAACGGTTTGTGAGTTATGACCAAAACAGTGTTCCTATCGCTTCTACGACATGAAACGAAAGTCGATTTTTATGCACGCACATATCATAAACATCATGTGCATAAATCAGTATGTTAAACATGATTAAATAATCATGGGAAAACTTCATAAGTACGCAAAAAATCCATATATGCACTCGTAAATGAAAAAATAATCACCAGGGTGACTACTCAAAAAAACGAGATAGAGAGAGTGATGATGATGGCTATGGAGTTTAGAGGTTCTCACCGTGCTTTAGAATCGATGAGGGACTGTCAAAAGGCTTCTTGCTTTGCCGCAAGAGAGCGATGATCAGAGCTACGTAGAGGTTTTCACCAAGGGAGCTTTCAGAGAGTGCATACACCGTGAAGTGAGAGAGGAAATAGTAAGCAAGTAGAGAGTGAATATCGTTCTTCTTCTTCTTCTCCTTCTTCTTCCTATATACAAGAGAGAAGAGCTTATGGAGATGGTGATGAACAGCTTGCACCACTCCGTATAATAGATACGTATAGCCTTGCGGTAGTAGACGCAACAGACGGCACTGAAAACTGAGGCTTGGATGTGATTTTATAGGCACTACAAAAAGTTGGAGTGAGCCCCAAGCAGAAAAACTATGGCTAATTTTGGCCCAAGAATAGCTGCACAGCTTTTGGAGCTTTGCTAAAAACATGCCTTTTCTTTTTGGTGAACAACTCTCCCACTTACCATCTAATTTTTTTAGTAAAATTGGCCAATTGAGCAGTACCCGGCCAACTAATGGAACCTTGGCTAGACTACGCCGCGCCGTGATGTCCTGACATAAATATGAATTTCCCGTACTACCCTGGCATATTTATTGTCTCGTTTCTTATAAAAATTATTCTCGTAAAAATTCCGTTTGGTCCCGTTTTTGCTTCGGGTGGTCATTTTTAAATTCGACGGAGGCTAAAATTAATATTTTTATACTTAGGTCATCCTAAAAAGCACACTGCTTTTCAAAAAACGTCAAAAAGGATGGAAAGCTAAAAACAGTGTAAAAAGCAAAAAAAAATAAAATTCTATAATTGAACCACGGATTTCGATTGTCCACTGGAATAAGAAAGCGGATTCTCTTTTCACTAAAAAGCACTAAAAATCATGAAAAGCTAAAAGTAGCATGAAAAGCACTCGGAAAGTAGATTTTTTACAAAATTGAACCATAGCTTCTGTGAAACACGTAGATTAAGGATCCGGCCTTGCTTTGTGCAAAAAAGCATCTAAAAGCATAAAAAAGCTAAAAAATAGTCGATTTTCCCAAAACTGAACCAAACATCCGTCTAACCTACTAGAACATGGAAACGACCTTGGTTTTTACTTTCGAACCTTACAATACTGCCAATCAAGCATCTTAAATCAAAATTTGACAAAATAGATATTGAAAGTCGTTTTTCTTATTTTTAAAAGAGACCCAAAAATTGAGGATTACAGAGCCTCAATTGCATATGAGAGTGTAGCACTATGATGCAAGGCAAGCCTCATGATATCTTTGTGGCTACCAAGGGCAAGAGGCTCAAACTTAAGTTCTAGCCTCAAGCGTACATGCTAGTGTAGCACTAGCATGCAAGGTAAGCGTCATGACCTTATGGATACCAAGGTCATAAACTAACATCTATTGGCTCAAACTTAAGTTTGAGCCTCAACTACATATTCTAGTGTAGAACTAGGGTGCAAGGCACATGACACCCTTGTGGCTACCAGGGGCAAGAGGCTTGGTTGAACATGTGTAGCACTATTAAGCAAGGCTAATACCATGACATACTTGTTGCTACCAATGTCATAGAACAACACCTTTAGGGTTAAAGTTTGAGCCTTGCCTACATATGCTAGTGTATTATTAGGATGCAAGGCTGGCCTCATGACATCCTTGTGGCTACCAAGGTCATACACTATAAGAGAAGAAGTCAATAATCATTGCTATTGCCACGGACTAACAAAGGAAAATGGGAAGAGAAAAATAATGTGTGAATAACAAGGTCTTGGTAGTGATCTAGCAACAAAATATGTGATAATAGATACGAATATAAATATGTATCTATTATCGCGTGTGTTCTGCCTGCATTATCGCGTATAATGTAGCTACACAACTTTTCAAAAATAAAGATGCTGATGTTGGCCATTCAATCTGGATGGCTGAATGAGCATCTTTAGTTTTGACTTGCATAAAACATATCATACATCAATTGCTTTTGGAAAAGTGTACAATAAAATAATAATAAACTTTGAAATTAGCAAAAAAAATTAAATTACATATCACATCTTACCTAGATAATTTGAAGCACAAGCAAACAATACTGAAATTAATTACAAACAAAGCCAAAAATCCAAATGACTTTAATGTACAGATGAGGGTTTGGTGTGTCATATTTTCACTAGTAAAAGAGGACTAGAGAAATTATTACAATACTTATTAGCTATAAAGTATTTCTTAACTATGCTTATTGCTTGTAGAGATCCAATTGCAGAGTCTAATTTCTCACATGATATATGGTTGTTTTGCGACAACCATCACCAAGTATCAAACTCCGTGTGCCTCTCTTGATACTTGATCATCTCTCTAGTAGGATGAGTCAAAGTGATATTTTCCTAAGATAAAAAAAACCAAAAAGTCTCATAAGCTAATATATCCTCCATACAATATTTGTACAAGTAGAAAATGTTTACATGTTTATCTTTCTAGGCTTCTTTGTCTCCTGAACCATTATGCATAGGAGTTTTTTAGGCTGAGCTTTAAATTGTTGCCTATGAGATGACCTTGTTGTTGCTTGATCACTCTTTTTTTGCATGGCCCATCCCCACTCTTCATTAGGCAAGTTCCCCCCATGATAGTGAGGCGGTCCGGGGAGGGAAACAAGAGAGGAGACCTCTAAACACCCCTCAAGGCTCCCTTGCTGCTCAATTAGGGCTGGGGAAACCACAAACAAAAAACAACAACAACAAACCCACATCCAAACAAGTGAAGGGGCACCACCTAGTTATAGAGAGAACTAGGATGCAAAAGAGGAGAATCCCTTAGAAACACAAGCGAGAAGGAAGGATACACTATCACTAATATCAATTCTACAAATACACACACCAAATATCGAGAGAGAGAGAGAGAGAGAGAGAGAGAGAGAGAGAGAGAGTTTTGGGCAATAATTAAGCTTCAATTTAAATGATTGACGCGAGTGTAGAAATAGCTTGGAGGAGAGTCAAGAGACATTATTAAGTTTGATGACCTCAAACATGTGAGACTGTTAAGGAGCTAAAGAAAGAATTTTTAGATCTTGATATGTCTCTGTGTCATAGTGTAAAGCTAATCAATGGTGATTCCTCCTTGTTGGAGCCTGTGGTCTTTGCTCAAGGCTTGGTGAAGCTTGATTGTGATGGAGTGACAATGTCAAAAGCATGGTGGGTAGAGCTTAAGGAGGACACTCCAACTGAGAGCTTCATAGACATGTATGTTGAGGTCTTTAAGAAAGTCACTTAGTATTCACATAAATTGAGCAACACAAAGAAGAATAAGAAGAAAAATAATGAAGACATAGGTAAAGCAAACCAAACTAAGACTCTCAAAAGGAGAATGAGACTCCCTGACTTGGTAAAAACAGTAGATATGTGCCTTTCACTTGTACCATTATAGACTCAAGAAGTAGGAGATGCTAGTGTACTTGCAAATCCCACAGTTAAAATCGTCCCAGTGGTAGAGTTTGTAAAATCAGCCTGCTTATCTGTGCTAGACTCTATTGTACAACCCAAAGAAACAGATGTTGATAAAGAAGTTGTCAAAACATCTAAGAGTGGGCTAGATAAATACGTTGGAATTGCACACTATTTTAAATTTGGGGTACAATTTACCCAATTGATCCCAATTGACCAATGTAGCCTTGCACAAAATGGTTACAAATGCAGGCCGTCGTTAGATGTGTATGTGAGATACCTTTTGAAGCAGGTTGCAGGGAACTCTAAGCTAGTCTCCAATTTAACAAACCTAATGTCGATTGGCTGCCAAGCCTCACCATATCGATGCTAACAAAGCGAGAACCACAGACATAAAATGTCAATCTGTGGGACATAGCTGACCAGACTAGTGCTTGGAGGCTACAAGAGATAGTTAATCTCTTCGAAAACCCAGGTCTAATATGTTCCTATCTATGTCAGTCTCAAATGTGTGTCACACATCAAAAGCTACTTTACTTAGTGCAATCTTGTTTTGATGATTTGGCATAGCTACAAGTCTTTGAATACAACAAAATTGTATGCCTAGCATGATCAGAGTATCCTTGTTACGCTCCCTCGTACTCAAATGTCATTTTTGACACTAAAATAAAATTTTGCACCGAAAATAAACAATCTATTTTTGGTTAGTCAATTCTGGCGGCCAAAGCACTCTACAACTTTCTCTAGATGTGCCCTACCTATTTCTAAGGTCAAAAATTAGTTTTGGTGTGTGTATGGTACATAGCTCAGAGAAAAACCATCTTCTAGACATCACGATAAATTCAAATTTTCATTGTGAGAAACTTACGTTAAATGGAATATCTTTCACTTGCAAATGCGGTGGTATGCTCGGAGTAGCAATGCAATACCATACAAGAGAGACATGAAGAATAAAAGAAATAGTACACTTACGTTGAGCTTCTCCAGCAAACTCTTATTTTCATTTTTCAAAAAATTAGGTTTTTTTTATACAAAAGTTGGTTTTTATACCTTAGCCAAGGTTCAAAGAATGGATTTCTAGGTATTTGAGCTCAATACAATGCTTAGAAACTGCATATGATTACAAACTTGGAGGCCCTCCACCCCTTTAGACTCCTTGGAAATCAATAATATTACAATGGCTTTGGACTTTGCGGGATTTTTCAGTGATACAAAGGTATTTAATACATTCAATTGGCTTCTGATGATCTTTCTTTGGCTCTTGTTAGCTAAGCAGCTAACATTCCCTCCCTCCTTGCCTGTTTCATTCGCGACAAAACTACATAGGGTGCTAAGTAGTGGTTGGGCTTCCTTGCTGCTGTCCTTTGTGTGTGTTGCTAGAGACCTTGTTGGTATTTTAGGTGGAGTTCTTTACCTTCAATGGAAATAAACTACATGGTTACTTTATTTCTTTGTTCAACTATGGAGTAACTAACAAATCTTGCCCGCAGATTGGTGATGACGGGGCCTAAGATCTTGGATCAATAAGTGAAGAAGCCCGTGTAGAATGCTTCTTCAAATGTCTGCATGTAGTAGGATGGTAGAAACATCACCCTAGCATAGAAGCCATGAATCACTTCTTTGGAGGGCTGGCTTGATAAATCATAGCATAAGCCATTGGCACCTTTGAGAAAGGACATTTAGGTTGCG
This sequence comes from Adiantum capillus-veneris, assembly GCF_014529385.1. Taxonomy (NCBI): domain Eukaryota; kingdom Viridiplantae; phylum Streptophyta; class Polypodiopsida; order Polypodiales; family Pteridaceae; genus Adiantum; species Adiantum capillus-veneris. The sequence goes on along the minus strand of NC_140955.1, from coordinate 51,587,892 downwards.
TCTTTTTTCTCTGCATGGTGAAAAGTCTGCATTTCCTTCTAGATGATCTTTGTCTCCTCTTCCACCTACTTTCTTTATGTCGCTTCTTCCTCAACAGTTAAGCTTTTCAGTTGAGTAGAGGGTCCAGCTTCATCATGAGAAATATCTAGACCAAGAAGACTGGCCTCTCTAGTGGCAACTGCTTCAAAGTACATAAAATTGTAGGGTACCTTTATATTGCTTTGCAGAATCTCCTTGTCCTTCCTTTGGTGTGGTGGCATGTGTTGTGGAAGCTACTTGAGATTTTCTCAATTCTTCTTTCAGTTGGTCTATTTCCTGGTGATATCTCTCCTCCCGCTACATAAACCCAATGGAGAGCTCTCTTTGATGCATTTTCTCTAGCTTCAACTCCATCTCAAGGTCTTCAACTTTCTGTTCCATTGCTTTATATGCTTGATATGTGCCTTGTAGTGTGGCTACTGTAGGTTTGTCCTTGATCTGGTTAAGCATTGTATTTTACTCTTGGCATCTGGCTTCTCATTGTGCCAACTGATTATTTGCAATGTTGAGCCTACTAATTGTTGAAGCAGACTCTTATAGAGCTACAATGTCCATTGTGACTTATTTCTCTGACTGCTAATTATTAGCCTAAAGAGCTTTCAAATCCGCTACTGAATTTGCAATTAGTTCAGCTAATTCCTTTTCTTTAAATTCTATGGCACAAACATTGGCCATATCAAGCCTTTCATCTGGGAGCCGCAGTCGCTTATACAAGCTATGGGGTTGTTGGTGGCAAGCATAGATCTCATCTTTCATTTTTTCCACCACATCATGTGCATCTTGGGCATACTCATCTATGTCCTCCAAAATCTCCAACCTTTTTGTGTTGCTCACTTCAGGTTGATCCGTTTGTGTGTCATGAGCCTCAGTGATTGGCTCATCTGGCTGGTTGGCTTGAGTACTTGGTGTCTCCATTGGGCTAGCTGGATCACCCTCTTGCTCATTGACAGTTTCTTTGGGCGGTTCTCTTTTGGTTCCATATTGCTACTAATGGGAGTGGTCTCCTCTGGTTGTGGTTTTGTGGTGCCCTTCGGTTGTGGTGATGCACTTGGAAGAGAGAAATGTGGAACTTCTACAGTAGGTTTGACTTTTTCTTTGGGTGAATCTTCTCTCGGTTGTGTATCGCCTTCTTCTTGTGCCTTGACCTGCTCTTATTGCCATTCTTCTTTATGATAGAGATGTTCTAAGCCAGCCCCATGATTGTCCTTCTCATAAAAACATTGGGTGTTTACTTAGAATTTTGATTCTTCTTGAAGATGGTTTTCATTTTTCCTCAAAAACCCCTTTGAGTCCTCTTTCCAGCTCAAAGGCCACATTCTCTCTTTCTACTCTTGCTGCTTTTTGGAGTGGTTCTTCTACTGCTTCTACAAGGCATGGCCGTTTTGTGGCTTTTGTGTCCTCTACCTTTGCTTTACCTTTTTCTCTTTTCCTTGTTTTGAGAGGAGTGTCTTCCTTTGCAATTTATTCTTCTTCCTTGTCGCTTTCCGTGGCTCTTGCTGTAGTAGTTGTTTCTTGGCTAGGGACATTGGCCAATCGTGTCCTTAGTCTTGTATTCACTGTTGGAGCTCTTGTCTGCACTTCTTCTTCTTTATTCTTGTTTAGTAGCCATAGGTTTTTCTCTAAGGCAGGTGGTAAATGCTTTGCCTAGCCGATAACATGGTAAGCAGTTCGTGTTAACACTTCTGGAGCTTTCAAGAAGGTGATGTTCTTTGGATTTTTCACATGTGTGAGAGTTTTGTGAATATATTGGGCGTGATCTACTTCTATCATGCCTTCTCACTTTGAGGCTTATGTGAATGTGGATGCTATGGCGTGATTTGGAACTATGCATTTGGAAGTTCTTTTAGCAGTGAAATGAAAGTGCTGATGATAGATCCAAAGTGACCGCTCTGTCCCTCTTTCCTTTAGATCATAGAAGGAGGTTGAATGACTAATGAAAATGCTGGTTGTGGCAAACCCTTGGTCTTTTATAGGTTTTCCTCCTCTCTGTAGCCTTAGGGCTTCAACAACCTAGTCCTCTATGATGTGCACCTCCATTGGAGAGTTATTTAAATCTAAGATGGTTGCCCTTCCTTCTTCTATGATTCTGTGTAGGAGCTCATAAGCCCTGTTGTAGTCTACACCACAAGGCTCTAGTTCAAGGTAGTCTTTAAGGCCAATTCTTTCCAAACGTGGCATGACTACCTCTTCTTTGTGACAAGACCTTGAGCTTCCTTTGGCAACATATGAACTTCCACTTAAGAACCATGTGCTCCTTTGAATGATGCACGGTACATAGTGTCATGCTGAATTTCTAGTTGTTCTTTTGACAACCAGGTGACATTTGATTCCTTTAGGGAGTCTTCTTCTTACTGGTATGGTGGAAGCTCAACAAACGTTTTCTTCATGGTTTTCTTCTTTGGAGCTCCCGAAGTAGATGAGGGTGATCCTAGTAGGGCAACATCCAGCTCATTGGTCAAACCAAGTTAGCAAGTCCCAATCAAGTAGAGAAAACAATCAGCTTACATAAATGAGCTCTAAAAAACACAATCTTGGCAAAATTTATCTTAGGTGCACCTAAGATACAGATGGGTGCAGGTGCATGCAAATTGTTCTTAGAGTGAATGCATGGAAAGTGTATAGGTTGTTGATGATATGCTTGGAGTTGGATAGCTTTTGGACACTTGTGGTGAGAATTGTGCACAAATTTGTGTTCGCTTTACAGCTTTCAGAGTTTTTGGTGACTAATAGGGTTTTACTATGCCAAACTTGATGAAATTGTTAGGGTGCTTTATTTGACCATTGTAGACATATTTGTGTCATCAAGTTGCAAGTTGGACCCTCCCTATATTATTTCTATCTTAGGCATGCCTAAGATAAGAATGACTAATTTGGGCACGTTTTGTGTTTTTGGCACCTTCATTGGGAGTGGAGGGTAGATTCTTGATGTCCCATAAAGTTTGGTTCTAAATTGATAGGCTAAAAGTCAGTTTTGGGGTCCTTGAGTCTATTTGGTGCGGTAAAATGCATGTGAGAGTAGTTGTGCATAAAATGAGTGTAACAGTGTGATGTAGGTTCTGTGAGGGGTAGGGGAATCATGCTAATGTGAAAGTGTGTGCAAAATGTGCTTCCATCCTAGCAGATTATCTTTGTCACGCCCTAAAATAAAATTTACAAATTAGTGCAATTTAGGCCCTAATCTTGCCCCATATAGCTTCTACTAGGTTAATTATGTAGGGTGAAACCCTTGGTTGTGTTTCTTACACTTGTTGGTATCCCTGATTAAGTTGATAGTTTCCTTTTGGGCCGAGCTTGACTTGGAGTCTTTAGTCACTAGTTGTGTGCCCACTGAAGGGTGGTAAGGCTCCATTGTAAGGTATAGAGTGCCCCCTTTGAGTTTGAGGTTAAACGCATCAATATTTTTCATTGTGGTGCAAAATGTTGCTTTGTGATAAGGATATGGTCATCTTGTTGTTCACTCATGACTGGACCTTCTTTGTACCCCTAGCTCTCTAGAATTCCGTAACATGATAGTCCCAATAGATATGTGAAATTTGGTTTAGATTTGGGTCCTCTATCTTCAATGCTCCGAAGGTACTAGGTCATCTTTTCTGAAGCTTTTTGCATCTTTGACCCTAGCAATGTGTTTCCCTACTAGTGAAGAGCGTCTGGTTTACTTTTGGTGCAATATGGAGGTCTGGTGTGGCCAATATTAGTGGTTCTGATCTCAAAAGTTCCTAGATTGGTCTGTGTATCTATGCCTCCTATTGCTTGTATGGTTGACAATCTGATATCCAAAATGCTTCTAGACATAGTTAGGAACTTACCCCTCATGGTTGGAGTGAGTAAGAGCCGGAAAATAGGGCATAGGAGAGCGTGGAAGGTCACTAAAATCCACAACCTAAAGCTCTCTCTCTAAAGTCTAGAATGCAAATGAGAGGAAAAATGGCCAAAGGGACTATACATGTCTAGACTTTTTAGACACCCCCTATTGAATGTGTACCCCGTGAGCCTAATAGGCCTTAAAGTATATGCACACATTGGAAATCTTTGAAAAATGGACATCCATGGACCTTTTCATCACATTCTGCTCCAAATGATTAGTGAGTTGGAGTGTCCCCGCCAAGTTTTTTGATTGGATTTGCTTCAAAAAATTTCTAGCTTTTCTATAAAGCTTTGAGATTTGGCGGTTGAAATTGAAATTCAATTCTAAAATTCCTGCTCATTATTTTTTATCTTCTTGTCTTTTATCAGCAAATTAAAGAAAAATTAACCTAACTGCTCAAAAAAATTCATCCTAGATACGAAACAATTAATAAAACACTCCTAAATTTATTATTTGGCCCTTTTCTTGCGAACTTCTCCATTTTCATGATGATTTTGGACAGAAAACATACAATACGAGTAACAACTGCACCATTTATGGCATTTTGGTAGTTATATACACTATATACACATATCGAGGGACTAGCTGATTGCATTCCCCAAGTATGGTGTTACGAGGGCAATCGGCTAGTTTATTCAAGAAAGATCATACGTTAACACACAATTACTTTAAAACATTGCCTGTATCTTTCCCAGATGGATATGCTTTGTCCATTTTCAGATTGTTTCCACCCCTCCTTGCTTCAGTCTGCCAAAGTAACTGAGTATTCTGGTTATGCAGTGCGTAGGATACAAAGCCGTGTCTATGCATTGCCCTGATTGGCCCTATAATGCTATTGATGTCAATGCAGTTAAACATGCTATGTTGTGCAAGAGGTGGGTCTTGAGTATTGTACTCAAGGGTTTTTGTTGTGAGGTATGTTGTGGTTGAACTCTCTTGAAGAGTAAACTCTGTAGCACTTGAGCACATTCTTTTATGGTGCAAAATGCACCGTTTGCTGTGTTATGAATCGAACCGGTGGGTCCAATAATGGTTGGTTGTATGACTTTAGGTATCCATTATTTGTACCTGTCTTTGGTATCCATAGTCTGACTTGTTTCTTTCAACGGTTGATCTTCTCTGAGCTGCACATTTCTCTTTTGATTGCCATATCCATTTCATCTTTAGTAGTGGTGGATCTTGTTGAAAAGATGGATACAATTGTTTTCCCTTAGGGTTGTTGGTGGTTCATAGCAATATTTTGGGCACCCAGATTTGTTGAGATCGGTTGACGAGCTAACTTTTGGGTATCCAAACTTGCTTGGCTCCCTGCATTGGTAGAGTAGTAGAAGTCTTTATTACATGTATATACTTGTAATTTGTGATTGCTGACTCATACTTGTTTGATTGTAAATCACCTAGAGCTTCTTTCCATTCCTCTTTACTGTATGAAAATGGTATATCTAGCTTTCCTCCTTTGAGTGTGAGCTCTAGAATTTTGGCATCCCAATCTTGAATTTATCTATAGGTTCTCATCCACAGAACACCTAATATTAGGTCCTCATTCATGTGTTCATCTGCTATACATATGAAAGTATGCGGGCTTGAAGAGAATACATGAACCATAATATTCAAATTGATCTTCCCTAAAGTTGGAGTGATGCTCTTATTGCAACCCTTGATAGTGGCTCGTCAATACTCAAGTGGTTGAGTAGTTGCTTTGCAGTAAGTGGAATAATTGACCGCTTGAATCGAGCTCATGTATCTCTTGACCTCATCCTCTACCAAGGGTTGAATGTGGGGAGTACATAGTGGTACAACTTGGAGAATAGGTTGTCTTGCAGCTTTTTGTTTTAAAACTCAAATGCGAGCTTCTTCTTGTGCCTCCTCAATAACCTGTTGTCGTTTAAGCTTCCTTTCCTTGGATGCATGCATTCTCTATAAAAGTTTATTAGTTAAGGGAGGGTTGCGGAGTCGACAGGCACTAATCTAGTTGCCCATGATTTTGCCATCTACAATGGCTAGCTTTTGACAGCCCCTATTGGTGAAACACCTTCAATGACAAAAGGACCATGTCCCTTTTTCTTGAACTTGGGTATATGTTGTTTCAATGAGTATACTAGGACTAAATCCCCTCGTTTAAAAACTTTAGTCAACAACAAATGTGAGTCAAAGAACTATTTTTATTTATGTTTTTGTGCATATATGTGGGAAATGGCCGCTAAACATTGTTCATCTAGGCGTTCTAAGTCCTCTAGCATTCTAACAACTAATACCCTTTCTATTCCAACTCAGTTGCAACTCTGAGTATGGGTAATGAGAATTCCATTGGCAATATTGCATCCAGGTCATAGAACAAATTAGAAGGAGTCATATTCAAAGCCATTTTCAAGGAAACTTGATAAGCCCATAAGGCAGCGTGAAGATGCATTTCCCTGTCCGTTCTGCCTGAACTAACAATTTTGGTTAGTACAGAGCTTAGAATTATGTTTGTATGTTCTGCTTGACTGTTTGCTTGAGGGTGGTAGGGTGCAAATTTGTGATCACTCACAAGCTCAATAAAAAATGTGTATCTAGTAAAGACGCATTCATACAGGAATGCAGCAGTGGTTCCAGCATGGTTCTTTCAAGTGTCTTGTGCCTCAGCCCACTTGGTTAAGTAAACTGTTGCCAAAATATTGTGCCTGATTTTTGTAAGTTGGTCATTGTATTGGACCTACGAAGTCTATACCCCATTTAGCAAATGTGTGTGCTCTCATCATAGGTCTCAAAGGCATGTTATCCATTCTTATTGGCATCTTTGCTGGTTGACATGCATTGCATTTGTCTCATACACAATGCCTTTCATGTGAGCCTACTTAAGCCCTAGAAATCAGAGGCACCAAGTGAACCGATTATTGAAGACCTTCCGGAAGTTGAAGACCAAGAAGAGGTGCTACAACCCGAAGCTATCCTTCGGCATGAAGACAAGGTACTACGACATGGTAAGATTATCCGACGGTATCTTATTAAGTTCAAAAATTATCCTTTTGAAGATGCTAGATGGATGTAGGGAATACAGCTTAAGGATGGTATGAACCTTGTCAATGCTTACAATGCTACATTAGAGTAAGCACATCTACAAATTTCTTTTAAATGACTCATGTTTTTGTCTTATAAGACTAGTTCTCTTTTTCATTGTGCACAAATTTAAATAGTATGCATGCTTAGAATCATGTTTGTGATGACAACGTCTCTCAAACACCAAGTAGAATTTGTCACTCTACTCTGGGAGAATGAAATGGACTAAGGAGTAGATATGCTTGCGCCAACTATGTCTCCCAAGCACCAAATGGATTAGTCATCCATCTTGGAAAGATGTGGTAGGGTAAAAAGAGATCCTCTACCCGCTAAGTAAGATTGACTAATGACTAAGGCTTTATCTCTTCTACCTCATAGTCGAGGACGACTATGATTTCAAGAGAGAGCTAATGTCATAAAATCTAATATCTAACCAACCCAAATGATTTTCTCATATTAAAATGATCATTTAATGTCAGAGAATAAATGGGAACAAGGGTTAAGATATAGACATGTGCTTATAGATCTATCTCAACACTGGGCCAATGGTAAAGAAGCCCAAATGAGAGATGATCTGTGAAAGAGCAAGGCTAACCAATGGAGCATAAAGTCCTTAGGGTTAGCTTCATTGAAGACCTCCAATAGTTAGTGTTAAAAGTCCTTTGACCTTAGGTTTGACCTTAGGTAAGCTAGGGATGTGCTTGATGACTAAGGTGCTTGAGGTGGTTGTCGTGCTTGATGAATAAGGTGCTTGAGGTGCTTCTCGTGATTTTGATTAAGGTTCTTGAGGTGCTTGTCATGCTTGCCAACTAGGGAGCTTGAGATGCTTGTGGGAACACCACCCAAGCTTGAGGTGCTTTGTCATGCTTGTTGACTAAGATGCTTGAGATAAGGTGGGCCAAAAAGTCAATATTCAATCCCTACAATGGGGGTGCAAGCCCTACAAGAGGGGTGATGAGAGAGAACACACACACACACACACACACACACACACATACAAGGCATGCTTGGTACAAAGAAAGAAAAAGAGACGCCCTCATGGTGTACCTGAAGCCTATTGGTTGGCCACCCAAGGGTTCCAATGATAATTTAGAAGCTTTAATTAATTGTCTTTGCATTTATCAAGTCCTCTCTCTCAAAGGGGAAAGGGAAAAACTTGTCCCAAGGCTACCCTTGTTGCTTGGTATGACTCCTGCTTATGATTGGCTAGGCCTGGAGGGGTCCAATGAGATTCAGGCTTGAGCTACAAGGGGGGGTTGTTGAGATGTCGAGCTCTACACCTTGAGCTGGCATCCACTACGGGTCTTGGCGGCTTACGGCATTTACTCACTGGCGCGTTAGGTGACCGACACGGAGGATCTCTGCCAGTGATTCTACAGCTGGACTACACTTATAGTGCCAGCCTAGTACGCTTCTAGCGAGTTCACACTTAGTGACCGCATGTACATATGTGCTACTTTTCAGCTTTAGCACTTAGTCATTTTGTACTCTCTTTTCTGAGAAGAAGAAGAAGAAGCTTTCCATCTCTGTGTGCTTTGTGCTTGTCTTGTGTAGCTCTCTTGCATCCTCATTCTTTACATGGTATCAGAGCCTGGTGCAGGCAAGAGAGGCTAAGAGAGCAAGAGCATCACAATCCCTTCGTTCGCAATCCACGACTAAGGTACTCCAAGGTGCAGTATACACAGATTTACTGTACAAGTACAGTGGTTGTATGTACGCTTGATTGTGGACACTCGTTGAGTGTAGAAAGCGTTACAGGAACCACGATAGTAGGTTCAACAGATTTGCAGGTTTTTGCAGATTGCAGCTATTTTGTCTTAGTGCTTCAAGATGTCTGACGGTTTCAGTCAGATTGTTACTGAGAAGCTTGAGAAAAATAACTACCCTGCATGGAAGTTCAGAATAACAAATTTCCTAAAAGGAAAAGGTTATTGGGACTATGTAGAAGGAGACAATGAAAAGGAACCAGAGATTCCCGAGGCAAATGCTACAGCAGAACAAAGGAAAGCTTTGAGGGACTGGCAACAAGGCCAGAGCAAAGTGATGTATTGGCTTTCTATGAGCATCACAGATGGCATGATGGGCTATCTACAGGATGCTGAAACCCCCGCCATTGCATGGAAAAACTTAGGCAGAGTGTTCGAGGTGAACACCAAGGCCAGGAAGCTTCAACTAAAGTTGGAGCTAAATCAGGTTAAGAGGAACAACCTCTCCATCAATGATTATGCTTTGAAGATCAAGAGCATTATTGAGGCTCTTGGATCTATTAAAGTCTCAGTGGAAGACGATGACATTGTCCGTGCATGCTTGGATGGTCTAGGAGATGAGTATGTACATTTTAGGTCTTCCATGAATACAAGAGACGACATCCCCGTGTTCCAAGATTTGATTTCTATGCTTATTCTTGAGGAGAAGAACCTTGACACGTCTTCTTCTCATGGCAGAAATAATTCTGAACAGGCCTTCTATTCTAACTCCAACAGAGGTAGAGGTAGAGGTCGTGGTCGAGGCCCAAGGGGTTGCAGGGGCCAATTTCTGGAAGGTCAATCAAATCAAAACAATACAGGTGGCAGGGGAAACCAGTCTCAAGGCAGGGGGAGTCAAAGAGGTCGTGGTGCAGGATCAAGCAGGCAGCAACATACTCCAAATAGTAGAGAATGTTGGACTTGTGGTGAAAGAGGTCACATGTCACGTGACTGTCCAAAGGGAAAAGCAAGTAGAAAGAGAGAACAGGGCAACTATGCATCTACTAGCAGAGATGCAGATGACAGCAAAAACGAGCGCATGTTTGTTATGCAACATGTAATGAACACAATGACTGCAGAGAATTCCACCCAAGATGATGTTTGGTATGTGGATTCAGGTGCCTCTAATCACATGACGTCTCGTGGAGAGTGGTTTAGAGATATGCGCAAACCAGATGTGTCAGGCTATGTGCAGACAGGAGATGACACAGCTCACCCCATTGCTCATGTAGGGGACATACCTCTAAATACGAAGAGTGGGAAATCAAAGTACTTAGCAGATGTACTTCATGTCCCAAACATTACAAAGAATCTTGTTTCTGTTGGACAAATGGTTGAGCAGGGTTTGCAGGTTCGCTTCAATCCAAATGGCTGTTATGTAGAAGATTTCCAGAATGGCTGTAAGCTGATCACAGAGGGCAAATGTGTGGGCAGAATGTTTACGCTGAATGTAGACATGCCTGAGGTAAAAGCTGCATTATTTGCACAGGGCACAGGTGTTGTGGCTGATATTGACATTTGGCACAAACGCATTGGCCATGTCAATGAGCAGAGATTGCGCAGCATGCAATCAAAACAGATTGTAAAAGGTTTGCCCAAATTCAAGGTGGATGGTATGCATAAAGTGTGTGCAGCATGCCAGTCTGGAAAACAGTCAAAGGGCTCATTTCCACATGAGCGCAATGTATGTAAAAATCCACTTGAGGTGGTGCACACAGATGTTTGGGGTCCAACCGATACTGCAAGTATGCATGGTTGCAGGTATTATGTCTCTTTCATTGATGACCATACAAGGAAAGTATGGGTCTACTTCATGCGTAACAAAAGTGAAGTGTTTGGTCACTTTCAAGACTTCAAAGTCATGATTGAGAAGGAGACAGATATGCAAATCAAGACATTGAGGTCAGATGGAGGGGGAGAGTACTTCTCCAATGATTTTTCAGATTTTCTGCGAATGCATGGTATACACAGGCAGTTTACATGCAGATATACTCCACAGCAGAATGGGGTCGCAGAAAGGAAAAACAGGCACATTGCAGAGGTTGCACGTGCATTGATGAATGAGAAGAACATGCCTCATCATTTCTGGGCTGAAGCTGTAAATACAGCTGTGTACATTATGAACAGGACACCTACAGCTGCGGTGCATGATGTAACACCTGAGGAAAAGTTTACAGGTACAAAGCCTGATTTGGCACACTTGAAAGTGTTTGGCTGCATAGCTTGCGTGCATGTACCAGATGAGTTGCGTAGGAAATTGGATCCTAAAGCAGAGAAATGTATTCTTGTGGGATATTCCCTTGAACAAAAGGGGTACAGGTGCTACAATCCTACTACACGAGAATTATGAGTGAGCAGAGATGTAGTCTTTGATGAGATGAGCAGCTGGTACAGCAATGCACATGGCACTATTGGGGCTGATGTAAAAGATGATGTGGTTGTACAAAATGTGAGGCCACAGTCACAGGTTTTGAGTGGACCACAAGAGTCCTCTTCTCGTGGCTCTGTTGAGAAACCATGGAATGGTAGACTACGTACGCAGGTTACTCCACCAACAGGTACAGGGAATGTATCACGAAAAGGAAAGGAAAAGGTTGATGAACCTCCCTTTATGGTTGATGCATCATCAGGTTTTTCACATGTAGACATGGATTCAGATGGTTCTGAACAAAGTCTTGATGAGGAATTTGGAATTCCGGCTGTCAGGACACCTGGTGTAAGGAAAGTACAAGAAGATGCTAGAGGGCAAAGGAGTGACCCAGGACCGCGCAGATCTAATAGAGTCAGAAATCCAGTTCAGAAATTGACTTATGATGGGTATCTAGCGCATCACCAAGCCTACATGGCTAAGGTGATACAGGATGTGGAGCCCACATGTTTTGAGGATGCAGTTGGAAATGTGCATTGGGATGATGCAATGAATGAAGAGATGGCTGCATTGGAAGCAAATGACACATGGGAGTTGGTGCCATTGCCAAGTGGCAAGAAAGCTATTGGCTGTAAATGGGTGTATAAAACCAAGCATAAGGCTGATGGTAACATTGAGCGTCACAAGGCAAGGCTGGTCGCAAAGGGTTATGCACAGACGTATGGCATAGACTATGAGGAGACCTTTGCTCCAGTGGCAAAGATGACGACAGTGAGAGCTGTCATAGCAGTGGCTGCTTCTAGAGGATGGATTATGCATCAAATGGATGTAAAGAATGCCTTCTTGAATGGTGAGTTGCAAGAGGAAGTGTATATGGATCAGCCGCCTGGTTATGTCGATCCAGGTTACCCAGATTATGTATGCAGACTTCTCAAAGCTTTGTATGGTTTGAAGCAGGGCTCTAGAGCATGGCATGACAGGATTGCCAAGTATCTTGTCAGTATTGGTTTTAGGAGAGCTCATGCTGATCATTCACTCTATGTACGTGAGAGTGATGTGGGGATTGTGGTCATTACCATATATGTAGATGACCTTATTATTGTTGGTGACAATGCTATGGAGATTGACCATGTGAAGGGCCTTCTCAAACAGGAGTTTGAAATGAAAGATTTAGGTGAGTTGCGCTACTTTCTTGGCATTGAAGTGATCAGGACTCCAGAGGGTGTATGGCTATCACAGAGACAGTATGCTTTGGACATGTTGTCAAAGTATGGTATGGCTGATTGTAAGCCAATTTCTATTCCCTTGGATGTGAATGCAAAGCTGAGTGCAGAGAAGGGTGATGTTGTTGAGGATGTCAACATGTACAGGAAGATTGTGGGTAGTCTAATCTACTTGACTATCACGAGGCCAGACTTGAGCTACACAGTAGGCTTGGAGAGTCAGTTCATGCAACTTCCGAGGAAGCCACATTTGGATGGAGTACGACGCACACTTCGGTATGTGCAAGGTACTCTTGACTACGCATTGTTCTATGCAGCAGATGCACCATTAGCATTGTATGGGTATACAGATGCAGATTGGGCAGGTAGCATTGTTGATAGGAGATCTACGAGTGGCTTCATGTTCTCTTTTGGGAGTGCTGCTGTTACTTGGAGCAGCAAAAAGCAGCCTACGATTGCTTTATCGAGCACAGAGGCCGAGTACAGAGGTGCAGCAGTTGCGGCGTGCGAGGTAGCTTGGCTACGCACATTACTTGAGGACTTGGGAGTGTAGGTGGACCAGCAGATTTTCATCCATTGTGACAACCTCAGCAGCATGCAGTTGGCTAGGAACCCAGTGTTCCATGCCAGGACCAAACACATAGAGGTCCATTACCACTACGTTCGAGAGCGAGTGCTGGCGGGCGACATCGACTTGGTCTACGTCAGCACAGAGGAGCAGATAGTGGATATCTTTACCAAGGCCCTCGGAGCTGAGAAGCTTCGACGTTTCTGGACTATGCTTGGACTCTGCGACATGCAGAGCTCGAGGGGGAGTGTTGAGATGTCGAGCTCTACACCTTGAGCTGGCATCCACTACGGGTCTTGGCCGCTTACGGCATTTACTCACTGGCGCGTTAGGTGATCGACACGGAGGATCTCTGCCAGTGATTCTACAGCTGGACTACACTTATAGTGCCAGCCTAGTACGCTTCTAGCGAGTTCACACTTAGTGACCGCATGTACATATGTGCTACTTTTCAGCTTTAGCACTTAGTGATTTTGTACTCTCTTTTCTGAGAAGAAGAAGAAGAAGCTTTCCATCTCTGTGTGCTTTGTGCTTGTCTTGTGTAGCTCTCTTGCATCCTCATTCTTTACAGGGGTCTACCAAAGCAAGTAGAGGGCCTACTTAGGGGGTATACTCTCTCTCTCTCCCTCCCTCTCTCTCTCTCTCTCTCTCTCTCTCACACACACACACACACACACACACACACACATTGTGTTAAAGGCAAAGTGCAAGAGCTCCCTCTCCTTCTCCAAGCAAGTAGAGGTTGAGAGCCTACACCATCACTCTTGGCTATGGAATGTAAATCCAACCAAGAGCCATGCTTCAATGCTTAAGTTTGCCATCTTCTCCATCTTGATTACTATGCTATTATGTATGCTAGCAAGAAGAGCGATGATAAGTGAGAAACTAACTCATTCTCCTATGAAATGTTTCTTCTTCCTCTTCCCTACCCTCATTCCCTGCTAGCTCTCTCCACCTTCGAAGGTGTTTGAGGTCTTGGGACTAAGGCTTGGGATAGTTAATGCTTTCCACAAAGTTTATGTTATGCTCGTGATGCTTGAAGCTTTCCATCTTCATTGCATCACCTAGGTCACAAGGAACACAAATATTGTATTGTAACAAGTCTCTCTTGATGGGAGAAATCATAATACAAATTCCTATTGGAGGGGGCACTACCGGCTTTACATAAATCCGGTCCTCAACTGTTGTCATGTTCTGTAAATTCTCTGTCTTGCAAAAGTATTGTTCATGCCAAGCTAGCTAAATACTATGTTTATGTTGCTACCATAAATTATGTTCACCTGCTATGCTCACAAAGTAATCTCACAAAAGTACTCTCTTTAATTTCCTCTACTCTCAATTTAATAGGCCAATTCCATTACACCCATTGGCTTCTTTATGTGTCCATCTGCCAATTGTAGTTTCAATATTGTTTGCCTAATTGCTGGCTTTCCTCAATCTTCCCAAATAGACTTGGTTGCTATGGCAATGCCTACTCCACTGTCTAAAATAGCCATAGTTGTTACATCATTGTATTGTATTAAAAGGGTAGTGTTTTCCTCATTCCCTTCACAATAGTCCCCGACCTTCTTCATAGGTACCAACTTGACAAGACTAGTCTGTGTCTCTTCTTTTTGCAATTTTTCCAGGTTCATTTGAGATGATCCTTTCAATCCCATCCTTCCCATGGTAGTTTGTACATGTCCCCATAGGTGTGGTTTCAGTTTCAGCAACTCACCCAAAGCGATTGTGCACTGAATTGGTGTCGACATAATGGATTGTAAATTAGCCACATCCAAAGTCTATCTTTGCCTTCCTAGTTTTGTTGTTTTTTAAACCATTGATTTCTCTTCATTCTTGCCTAAGTAAGATGGAAGTGTTCGCAAGGTTTCAACTTTTGTAGAGTCTGATTTTTCCGATCCCCAATCTCCATGCAACGACTGCTCATCTAGTTTCATGGGTGATTTTACAAACCAAACTTCTTCTATTGGTGTTGAATCTAGAGTCAAGCTCCCATCTTTTGATTCCCTAACTCGTTTCCACAGATAGTTTGGCCAATCATCCTCAACTCTCAGCACCCCATCCCATCCTTCTTCACCATCAGGAACTTCTAATTAGGTGGATGTATTTCATCGTTTTTCCAATTTTTTGACCTTTCCTTTTCTTGAGCTTTCTCTCTTGGGATTTTGGTCTCAACTTCTTTTGGTTCTCCTATATCTTCTTGTTAAGGATTCTGATTTTCCATTAGAGCTTGTATGATTTGCAATAAGTTTCTGTGAGATTCTAATTAAGCTACATCCATTTCACGTGTTGGATAATTTTTCCATCGGTTTTTCAACATTTGTCCAACATTTGTCCAGCTTGCAAAGATGCATTGATTCACTCATAAATTTTATCAACCAGGATGGATACAACTGATTTTGGTTCGGGCTCCTTAAAATCCTTTGAAGGAGTCTGTATTTTTTCTTCTGTCTCCTTTTGTATCTTCCCCTCAATATCCTTTCACTTTTTTTGTCTGTTGAGTTTATACTAACAATCCATCACATCACTTTTCCCGTATGATACTCACACAACAAACGGTAACACAAAAAAAGCCGCTTTATTCATATTTGTTTATGCGGTTCGGGTTGACTAACCATATGTTCTCACATGAGTTTATGGACATATAATACTTGAAATCAACTCACCAAAATAAACCATAAATCATACATTAACAGCTCGGTTAACTCACGATGTCATATGGTACTCCCCCTTGGTAGCACCCCTATATTTATCATCAATTTTAATCAAGCTTGTTAATTGTGTAAGTGGGTTTGTCCATCCGCTAAATCTATATAGTGGTTCTCCAAGGAACCTGGGTTCCAAAATTTTGACTGTGTAGTGGACAAGAAGTTGTTTTTTGACCATATCTCTTAGCTCATGCGTGATTTTCACATGACACCAAAGACAAAAAATGTTCTAAATGCTGTGTTTTATCTATGGTTATAAGGGTTTGGGCAGATTCATAACAATTTGTGAGTTATGACCTAAACAATGTTCTTAATGCTTTTATGACGTGAAACAAAAAGCGCTTTTTATGCAGACACATGATCATAAACATGTGGTGTGCATAAAACAACATGTTAAACATGCTGAAATAATCATGGAGCAACTTCATACGCACTCAATAAAGCCATACGTACACTCGTATATGAAAAAACAATCATTGAGGTCTACTAAAAAAAACGACATAGAGAGAGAGAGAGATGATGATGGCTATGGAGTTTAGAGCTTCTCACCGTACTTTAGAAGTGATTAAGGGATGTCAAAAGGCTTCTTGCGTACACCGCGAAACGAGAGAGGAGATAGTAAGCAAGTAGAGAGAGAGTATCCTTCTTCTTCTTCTTCTTCTTCTTCTCGTAAACGAGAGAGAAGAGCTTATGGAGATGTTAATGAAGAGCTTTCACCACTTTGTATAATAGGTAAGTATTGCCTTGCGGTAGTAGACTCAACAGACGACACTGAAAAATGATCACTCCTTGCCAATTTATAGGCACTGTAGCAAGCTAGAGTGATACCCAAGGCAAGCTACTAGCGCCCCCTCTCAGCCTAGATTAGTTGCAAACTTTTGGGAAAAGACTCCAGTCTTTTCTAAAAACATGCACAGCTTTTGGCAATCAACTCTCCCACTTACCATTCAATTTTTACAGTAAAAATTGACTAACTGGCTAGTATCCCTGCAACTAATGAAACCGTGACTAGACTATGCTGCACAGTGATGCCCTGACATAATTATGACTTTCCCGTACTGCCCCGACACATTTACGGTACTGCTTTTTATAAAAATAATTCCCATAAAAATCCCCTTGTTGCTCTGGGTGGTCATTTTTAAATCCGACGACGGTGATAAAATTAATATTTTTATGTTTAGGTCATCCTAAAAAGCACATTGCTTTTCAAAAACGTTGAAAAGCACGAAACGCTAAAAATAGCACAAAAGCAAAATTTTCTAAAGTGAACCACGGGTTCCCTTTGTCCTCCACTGGAATAAGAAAGTGCACTTGCTTTTCACTAAAAAGCACTAAAAATCATGAAAAGCTAAAAATAGCATGTAAAGAACTCGAAAAGCATATTTTTACAAAATTGAATCCTAGCTTCCGCGGAACATGTAGGTTAAGGATCCGACCCTGATTTTTGCAAAAAAGCACCAAAAAGCATGAAAAAGCTAAAAATAGCCGATTTTTCTCAAAACTGAACCAAACGTCTGTCTGACCTACTGGAACTTGGAAACGACCTTGCTTTTCACTTTAGACCCTTACAATACAGTCAAGCAAGCATTTTAAACCGGAATTTGACGAAATAGATATTGAAAGCTATTTTTCTTATTTTTAAAAGAGACCCAAAAATTGAAAATTTGCATCCTCCCACACTTGAAAAATTCGACGTGTCTGCACCTCGACATGAATAACAAATGAGTAAGTCTAAAACCTTCTGTAGATATAAACTAAATTGACTATTTTATTTCTCAATTATGATCCTGTCCTAGAGAGATTTTGGTTGCCACAGTATTAAATAATGTTGGAGCATTAGCAAGTCCAAAAGGCACCAAAAGGTCTTCATTTTCTCCTTCATCTGCAGTAGCTACATGGACACAAACATTTGATAATTTTCCTCCACCTCGAGCATTCTGAGTTCTATTGGCTTGGGTTTCGGAATCCTTGAGGCTGTTGATTTCCTCCTGAACGAGCTGGTCTATTAGATTGTCCATTCCTTGTAAAGATTGGATTCCCATGTCTGAAATTCCCTTGGTTTTGTGGTGGTCTTTGGTTTATATTAGGTCCATATTGTGAATATCTAAGGTTCATGTTAGTATCCGTACTTCAAGCATCATTTTGTCTTGCAAGTTCATAATTCTCTGGATCATTAAACGGACAATCCCGAGACACATGGTTAGGCTCAAAACAATTGAAGCAAAGGTGATCTCTTATTGCCCTCCTACTACGTAATATGGCTTCTTGACTATGAAAATATGAAGATCTAGACTCATCCTGTGGTCGAGGTCTTTTATTACCATTTGATATTTCGAGCTAAGTCGGTTTACCCGCATCAAGAACATCTGCAAAATTTGTAGGGGTAAGCTTTGAAGTCTAGTCTTCAAAGGATTATGGAGGCCAAACACAAATTGTGCCAGTTTGACTTCTTGAGTCATTTCGACTGGAGCATATTTGACAAGGGTCAAGAAATATTAATAGTATGATTCTAGATCTCTGGTTCTGTGAGTACAATCAAGAAACTCATTCATACGGTCTAAATGATATATGTTATTCTGATAGTCTTCTTTAATTGAGTCTTGAAATAATCCCAAGTTTTTGCATTAGGGTTGATATTGTTCTCAATACAATGGTCTCTCCACCAACGGTTGGCCGTCTTTTCAAGTTTAAACTTAGCAATGATAGCCTTGTTCTCTGCAGATGAATGAGCTAAATCAAAGTAATCATCAATGCGCTCAATCCAATCCTCAAGAACCTTGCCCATGTTTTTAAGGCGTTCTCCATTAAAGTTCCCAGGTTGTGACTTTGAAAGCATAGCACTGATGTCACGATCAATGATAGTCGGTTGAGGTGCAATAGGGACATTGGCATTAGTAGGCACTCCATTTTCTCTAGGAGGCATGATCTATTACTGCATCATGTCAAATCCAAAAATTTATTAACAGTATATTACATTAATCTTCCTGCACTATAAGTCAAAAAGGCTGGGTGGGAGGAAAAAAAAATTAACCATTATTTTCTAAGGAATGGGTAGTCATTTACATGCAATTGAAAGACAAGATCTAGTTACGAGACGTTAGAAGTCACCTCAAGAGTCATTACTAAAACTAACATTCAAAGAAATTCTTGATACACTTGTTGAGCACTTCAATCACTTCATCATAACTTGAGACCACGTAATTTCATATAAGAAGACAAGTCAAGCAAGTACCACCAACCAATGTCACTTATAGATGCATCATGAATACAATATTCTTTCCCAAATAGCATGCATAAATGCATGCATGATGCATAACTAACCCAACTAGTATAAGGCTTTAAGCTATCCCCATAACCTTAAACATGGGCTCTGATACCAGGTGAGAGATATCCCTTCCCAGGGGTCTATGCGGGAAGATATAGAGAGAATATGGTGGAGGGTGAAATAGAGTGCACAGAGACATGACAAAATGACAACAGAGAATCTTTTAATTCCACATCCAAATGAAACAGGCAACCATGTATTAATGTAATGATGAAATTTGGGTATACCATAACATCAAAAGTATAATAAAATAACTCTTAGAGCATTGAACCCTGTGTAGGGATCGACCGGTCCACCCATCCACTTCCCCTTTAATACGAGCAGAGAGAATTTCACTTCATTGGGAGCAAGCCAAAACACCACCAACCTACCTGATCCAGACATAAGCTGAGGCCACTTTGCATTTCTCCATGAACCCGAGCCTAGTAGGTGGTAGGGTATCAACACTAACCATATCAGTTTAGGCACCATGCCTCTTCGATGCCTAGAATCAAGTGTTTAGGCAAATCCAAGGTAAAATCTCGGACGCATTAGCCGTGTATGTCGTTCAATCCCCGACACACTAACCGTATAGATGAGCCTAACAAAAAGAAGAAGACCTACGAATCACCCCTGATCTAGCAAAGCCCCAGGTCAACGACCCTTTTATCTAAGGCTAAGTGATGTAGGTGATTCTAGTCTTGTAGCAACACTGCCATGAGAAACATAACATGTGAGTCCAATCACAATAGCACCTTCCATATGCACAAACAATCTTTTCCAAGCAGTTAGATTGTACAGGGTCTCTACCCTTACACGTCTACCATAAACCATCCAGATCACTTCATGGTCTAATCCCAAGACCATAAACCATTATCCAATCACATCACACAAGTGAGTACTCCACCCATCTCATGTGAGTCACAACCAATCCTGCTTAACCACTTTAGAACATAACATGGATGCAAAAATTTTGGCAGCATAACCATATCCAGAAAATAAAACCAAGAGCCACACCGGCTCCCACCATAAAATCACAACCATAATCCATGAGGGAATCTCGGCCCTTATCCAAAATCATATTCACAATGAATCAACTCCCACACTTGGAGTTTGACATATCCACACTGTAGTGAATCGGAGTCCACACACATGACTCTTAAGAAATGAGATTTTCATGCATAAAACAAGTCCAACCTGCAACTAAACATGATATAAAAATCAAATTCTGACAACATTTAATCATGCAAAGTTGATGCATCATAACTGCACTTCACCTCTCTAGCACATACAACTAGTTTTGACCTAGAAATGTGGAAAGCAATCATACCCATGCACATGAGGCATCCAAATGTATCCATAAGGTTCCAAAATTCAAACTATATCATTCCATCGCCATAAACATGATGCAAAATAGCTTTGACCTTTAGATCGACCATAAACCATAACTTCACACATATGCGAAAAATAGCTTTTTGCCATTTTTGGGAGCATATATAACATGTTAATGAAAGTGTTTGACCTCAAACCAATGCATCAATCTCAGATCACTTTGCCCATATGATACTCACACAACAAACGGTAACACAAAAAGAAAGCCGCTTTATTCATATCTGCCTATGCGGTTCCGGTTGACTAACCATATACCGTCACATGAGTTTATGGACATCTAATACTTGAAATGAACTCACCAAA
Organism: Adiantum capillus-veneris; assembly: GCF_014529385.1. Lineage (NCBI taxonomy): Eukaryota > Viridiplantae > Streptophyta > Polypodiopsida > Polypodiales > Pteridaceae > Adiantum > Adiantum capillus-veneris. The sequence continues at coordinate 51,567,338 of NC_140955.1, read as the reverse complement.
ACAAACCATAAATCATACATAAACGGATTGATTAACTCACGACATCATATGGTACTCCCCTTGGTAGCACCCCTACACGCGTAGGTAAACCTGATTATGGAATGACTAATAACACGCATACCCAAGGTGATAACGGAGACCTAAATACATTTATCATCATATTTAATCAAGATTTTCAATTGGCTAAGTGGGTTTGCCCATATGGTGAATCTATACAGTGGTTCTCCAAAGGAGCCTGGGTTCCAAAATTTTGATTGTGCAGTGGGCAGCAAGCTGTTTTTATACCATACCTCTTAGCTCGTGCGGGAATTTCACATGATACTAAAGAGATAAAATGTTCTAAATGATGTATTTTATCTATTTTTTTAAGGGTTGGGGCTGATCCATAATAGTTTGTGAGTTATGACCAAAACAATGTTCCTACCCCTTCTACGACGTGAAACGAAAAGCGCTTTTTATGCACACACGTCATCATAAACACATCGTGTGCATAAATCAGCGTGTTAAACATGATGAAATGTGTCTTTTGCGTCTTTGTTTCCTGGAGTTTTTGGAGGAATTGCTAGATTTATCCGATTCATTCGTATTTTTTTGTTTGTTTTGCTTGATTTGTGCTTTAGTCATCACTTGAGTATGAATTATTGGTTCCCCTTCTGATGAGCTATGGGGCACCACTCTGACTATATTTAAGGTAGTTTTCCCTTTGTTTGTCGGATTCCTAGGGTAGTCCTCAGGAAAGTGTCCACACTTGCATCCGCACGCTCCACAATAAGCCTCTAAAGGTCTCACATTATTATCTGGTTCATGGCAGTCATTTTTCAATGGTCATCCGCTCCACAATTGTGACAATTTCCACTTTTTGGTTTGGGAATTGGCTTGACCATAGGTGCTCTTGTCCCCTGCTTTTCAATAAAATAAACAAGTGTTGTATCAATGGGTGCTTGGCACATTAGCTCTATACGGATTGGAGTAGGTTGGTTATACCACTCTTCTTCTATCCCCATTGTTACTGAACTAGTCTCAAGATATGGAGTAACGGGTACTAGCACCTGTTGTTTTGTTTGTTCCTCAGACACCATGTACTTGATTCATATAGATCTACTCCTTGGAATGGAGGTTGCTGACCTAATACTAGTTTTAGTCACTCTACATTCATGGGTGATCTTTGTATGGGTGCCATATTGGGCGGGTATCTATACATGGGTTGCCCTTGTGGCCTCGTTGACACATAGTGGACATTCCCACCATATTTTGGCTTGTAGTAGCATTCATTTGTCTCATGATTTGTCCGTTTCCCTTCAATAGTGCACCATTTTAATTGCCTTTGTTGTCCCATAAGTTGTCCCTGATTTTGTCCCTGCACTGGGCCTCGCATTTGCATTCTTTGCATGTTGATCATCATATCATTCATGCGTTTAAGGCATTGGCAAGAGCTGTATCTGCTGATTCTACTTGTGTTGGGACAATGGATGTGTTTTGTTTGCACTGAGTATCTTTAGCTTTGATTTCCTCATTGAAAATCTCACAATTATCACTCAAGTCAATCGAATCTAAACTACATGCTTCCCAGGTCATGTGTTTTTTGCTATACAAAATAGCATGAAAATCTTTGTTTAATAGCCTCTTTAGAAACAGTGTGACTAGTCTTTCCTCAGTTGGAATCTCCAACTCCGGGAATCTGTCAATGTGCTGCCTCATTCGACTCACACTATCTTTGATAGTTTCTCCTTGTTTCTATTGGGAACTATAGATTTGTGCTACAGTACTATGCTTTATGCCCATTCTAGAACAAGAAGTGAAAAATATCATGGCCAAAGTCAGCAAGTCGGTTATAGACCCAGGAGGTATGGTCTCAAATCAAGTCAAGGCTTTGTACTCCAACGTCATCCCAAATCCCTCAAACTATGTATGGAAATTGATTTTGCACCTCAGCTCTCAAGTCCTATCTAAAGCTGGTCAGATGGTCATATAGGTTCCCAATACCGCTATGTTTTTTAATCCACTTTTGGAAATATGTTGGTCTGAATCTATGATTGTGTTCATCACCCACTCTGTCCCTTGTAGTAGGTGTTTCTTCCATCAATCCCTCAAACCAACTGTTTGGTAAATATGAGTCATATGGACCTCTTCTTGTCCTCATTCCTTCCTTGTTATAGGCGATTTCTACCTTTCGTTCTATGTTGTGGTTTTCTTAAATGCACCTTAGATCAGATGCAATTCTAATGGTTTTCTACTTACCCTAATCCTACTAAACATGGATTAAAAAGTACAAAAGGTAAAATGTTCAACCTTCAGTCTAAAATTTCTGCTTCCTACTTAGGTGATGCCCTTACCTACCACTAGCTCATCTCAAGGAGCCTCTACCTAATCAGTCCTACTAACTAAAGCTCTCGAGGTCCTTATCAAGTATCCCTACTCTCAAGCACCTCTCAGCCCCGGATAAAGTCAGAAAAGGTGTTACTCTAGACAAAACTAGAGGAGTTATTGGAAATTTAAGTAAATACTTTGAGTTTTTCTCTAGTCTATGTTACCTCGTTCCCGGCAACGACGCCAAAATGTTGGTCGGCTCCCAAGCCTCACCATATCGATGCTAGCAAAGCAAGAACCACACACATAAAATGTCAATCCATGGGGCATAGTTGACCCGACTAGTGTTTGGAGACTACAAGAGATTGCTAATCTCTCAAAAAACCCAGGTCTAAGCCACTCCTACCTATCTCAGTGTCAAATGTGCATGAGACATCAAAAGCTACTTTCTTTACCACAAGCTTGTTCTGATTTGGCATAGCTATAAGTCTCCAAATGCAACAAAACTTTATTCCTAGCATAAGAAAAGTATCCTTAACGCTCTCATGTACTCAAATGTCATTTCTCACACTTGAACAAAATTGTACCTAAGATAAATAGCCGATTTTAGATCAGTCAGTTTTGGCAACCGAAGCACTCTACAGCTTCCTCTAGATGTGCTCTACCTATTCCTAAGGTCAAACACCACTTTTGGTGCGTGTATGGTGCATAGAGAAAACTCAGCTTGTAGCTAGCATGACTAAAATCACACTTTCATTGCTAGAAACCTACATTAAATGGAAGAGCTTTCACCTGCAAACGTATTGGTATGCTCCGAATAGAAATGCAACACCATACGAGAGAGACGCAAAGAATCAAAGAAACAGTAGACTCATGTTGATCTTCTGCAGCAAATGCTTACTTCCATTATCCATAAACTTAGGTTTTTAATCACAAAAGTTGGCTTTTATACCTTAGCCAAGGTTCAAAGAATGGATTTCTAGTTATTTGGGCTGAACACAAAGCTTAGAAACTGCATATGATTACAAACTTGGAGACCCTCAACCCCTTTAGACTCCTTGGCAATCAATAATATTACAATGGCTTTAGACTTTGCGGGAGGTTTAGTGATACAAAGGGATTTAATACATTCAATTGGCTTTTGATGCTCTTTCTCTGGCTCTTGTTACCTGAGCAGCTAACACCTAATGCCATTTCATTCAATTACAAAAAATGCCTCTACAAACAGATAAAGCGGCATGGAGACAAGCTAGAAACATTTTACCATTGGATTCACTCTACTCAACATTTTACCATAGCAGCTAGATATTTTTTTCATAATAAGGGCTCTAAGTATGATTCTAGGAAAGAGTTATACAAGTTTAGAACCACAAGGATAGTGTTAGATGATCCCAACGAGGTTGATGTTTGAATACACAAAATGGAGAACGTAGAGAGAATAACAACAATGAAGCACCAGCCTTATGTGAAGGTCTTAAAGCATGGCCATGGTTAGTGACTTGCCTATTTTTAACCAACAAAGCCTACTGTAGGAGTTCCTGTTGTTCATGTGAGTCAAGCACCATGGGGTGTAAGTTTTTCTTCTTTATGCTCATTTTCTTTACTAATACATCTTGAAATAAATTTAATTTCTATTTAATTTATTTTAAAGGACTTTGTAAATGTGAAAAAGATCGTGTTCAACCATAAATCATTTGTCAATAAAGGAGCACACATGGTCATGTACAATGATGAAATCTACGACCAATGGATAAACATCTTAGAGAAGCATCATGCATCAGTTGTTCATGGGTTACAACCAAGCATAACAACCTTTAGATATGTAAATTTTTTAGAATATAATGATGTTAGGTTACTACAATAGGACCTGATAGATGAGAATATTTTCTTAGTGAAGCAACCACATCAAAAAGACATGCTCAACCTCCCTGTCCGTGCAATAAACTTAAAGCAGACCAAGGTTTTTGTGGATCAAATATTGATAGTGTTTAAATCACTAGATCCTTCAATTGTAGTCATTCAATGGAAATAATGTATGTCTCATTACAACATTATGGATAAGATCTACAAATCTCTCTTCATGAGCTGTATTCAATTGATAATGTCAAGCTACAAAAATAAAAGGAGAAACAACCACTTCTAGAAATCATCAAGGGATATGCATTTTGGATCACTCCACAAAAGAATGGTACTTTTAATTTTTAGTTCATTATATCACGAACAATCAAGTGCATTGGAAATAATTTGGAAGGCGTCAAGTTTCTTCGTAGTGAGAAAAGTTTACAAGTTGTGGTAGTGTCTCTATCAAAGATACAACACACAAAATTCTTATATCTAGTGGTTGGAGTGTTGTCCAATTTGGTAAAGTAATTGATGGAGTATGTGGCGTAGCACATCAACCATAAAATTTTGTAATTGCCGGCTTAGTCAAGTATTAACATGCTACTTCCCTAGAGAATGCAGTTTTTGATAAATCTAGAAGGTATGAAACACATGTTCTATCTTTGAGATCGTTAATAGCATTAGAGATTGTCCAAATATGCACTTTGCACAAAGTAGTTTTTGGGGTTTGGGAATTTTGTAGTCAAGGAGAGCAATACACCAACTACTCTAGTGTTAAAGAGTCACTATTGGAGCCCTGCATCAACGAACAAGAATATGATTATATGACCACGACCAAAGCTTTTTTCTTTTCATCATGCAATCGAATGCATTTGTGTCAAAGAAGATGATCAAGCAATAGACATCTTCTCATTAGGCTATGGGATTGAAGAGGCACTACAACTACAAAAATAGACAAAGGTGATATTAGTTGCATGTACCAATTATCAGATGATGAGATTGGAATCTCTTTTCCATTACATAATGGATGAAGACCTTGATCTTAGAAGGTGGGAAAGTGTGGTTACCATAGAGAAAGTTAATTTCAAGGAGTCAAAGGAAGAAGAAATTCAAGAACCATTGGATGCAAGTGATGATGACATTCTAGAAAGTCTATAGGAAATGGGCTAAGCTAGCCACCCATAATATTACATCATTGATGTTTAGATTGTTATTTTTATCATTTTATTTTATTTGTCCCGTTTTAAATCCACCCATGATGTTCAAAAAATTGATGTTTAGTTTGTTATTTTTATCATTGTATTTTCTTTAAAAAATATCACCTTGTGAGAGTGAATTTTTTCACAATAAACTGTATGATATCATATGGACATATTGTGGCAAGTATCACCCTACATATACGTGTCCATAAGATATACTATGTAATACTTTAAAGCTAAGTGATCATATGGACATATTGTGGCAAGTATCACCCTACATATATGTGTCCATAAGATATATTATGTAATACTTTAAAGCTAAGTGATCATATGATGTTTATTATAACTCATTTATAGTGATCGAGATAAAGTTAGGGGTTTGGTAAAAACACCTTACTGCATGAGGATCATAGAGTTATTTATAGAAATTCCACCCTACAACCCCAGATTTGTAGGATCCCCCAAAAGCATTTGGACTATCCTATAGGGTGACAACCTAAGTTGCATTGTATGTTATACAGTGTACGTATAATTCGCTTTAAACGGCTGTATTATACGACAACTATTTTTATGCGGTTGTATTATACGGTGCCACATCAACAAAACCATCATATCGTATAATTTATTAGCATTTCAATTGAATAATATTCCGATCTATACATTACTTTGATCGAAATATTATTCGATGGAAGTAATATTAAGATCAAAATAAGTTTCTTTATATACCGTGAAAACAGCTTGTGTTACTCATTCCATTGAGCTCTCTTCTCCTCTTCTCATCTATAGGTGAGCCTCAACAACAAGAAAAATATAAAAACATTAGTTTTAATGTTATTGAATAATTTAATAGAAATTTAGAGCTTTAAACAAAATGTGTTTTTATGTTTTGGAGTTGATTTTAGTCTTTATCTCCTCTATGTGAAGTATATCTTACACTGAGAGGTAAATTAAGTAACGTAGTTAATGACTACTTGCATTGTGTAGAGGAAACTCACACTTGGAAGTGATTCAATAAAAGTAAAGTTAGCAGTTATTTGCTTTGTGTTGAACATGTTCACACTTAGAAGTAACTTAAGTTAGATAGTTACAATGAGGAGTTACTTGCTGTGTGTTGAACTATGTTCACACCTGGAAGTAACTTAGGTTAGATTTGTCTAATGATTGTCTGTCATGTGTAGAGTAGTACTTGGAAGACCATTCATGAGATGATTAAAAATGGTCCAAGATTGGGGTTATGACCATATATACCTAAGAAACATGGAAACAACAACCATGATAAACCTCAAAGCCATAGTTACAAGGATGTAACAAGAACACTTGCTGAGGATTTTGATTCAGCTACATTAGCCGGATCTGAACTCCCATCATGGTTAGGCAAGTCCAAACATCTATGGATGTGCAGAGCTTCAACCTGTGGAATCTTAAAGCGTGAGAAGTACATCTTAGAAAGGTCTATAGAAGACAAAGACTACATCCTAGAAAGAACCCTTTCGAGAAGAAGACCTAGAGCCTTTACGATAGGAACCATTTTGGTTGCTTTGACTGTGTTCACAATGGCTAATGATCCCACACCAAAGTTTGTGACAAGGATGGCTATGACATGATTCCATACTACCTGGTTAATGTAGTTGAGGAACAAGGGCCAAATCAAGCCTCAAATGAACCCATTGTAAGAAAACAAGAAAAGGATGAAGAGAAAGAGTTGTTTTACAACTCTTCAAAGTATTTCAAGTACGATAACGAGAGACCAAGAAGATACCATAACAGATGTTAGGTTTAATGACTTTTCAAATGAAAAAACTAGGTGACAACAACACTACACAAAGAAAAGAGCCTTAAAAGTGGCCACAAAAAATTAATGCCAAGAGTAAAAGATAAAATATGATTCTGAAGGCAGAAGATTGTGTAAAAGACAAAATCTTAGCTCAATTCACAAAAACACAAGAAACAAAAACAAAAGAGGGAACTAGGAGCTCAAGGAAGCGAGCTCAAAGGACTGAAACATAAACAAAACTAGGAGCTCAAGGAAGTGAGCTCAAAGGACTGAAACATAAACAAAACAAAAGAAGTCAAAAGAACCAGGGATGGATGAGTTTGGAGAACAAAAATGGACCAAGACGAAGCGTAAAAAATAAAAAAAACAAGAACTCAAGAGAACATTGAAGGAAGTATGGACAATGGAGATGAAAAGTGGGGAAGGAGAGAGATCCAAGAAAGAAAATATGGATGTCCCTTCCCACTATTGAAAATTCACTATCCATGACAAGAAAATAGTGATGACTCAATCGACAAGAGAGAAAAGAGTAAATGACTCAATCGACAAGGGAGAAAAGAGTAAATGAATCCTATAATGGCCCAAAAAATGCAAAATGAATAAACCTAGTAGAACCTACAGAGGCTGCAAGACCAATCTACATAGAAATGCATTTGAGCATAGAAGAAGAGGAGTTGCTCATCCAACTCCTTGAAAAATATAGAGATGGTTTTACATGGTCATACAAAGACCTAAAGGGTGTGGATCTAGCAATATGTCAAAACACAATTCCCTTGAAGCCTGATGCCAAACCCTCCAAACTACATCCCTTTACCTATACTAACACATTTTCTAAAAGGATTGTAGAGGAGATTGACAATCTTAACACTAGGTTGGTAATGGGACACTTTTATGTCCTGTGAAGTGACCATTTTTCTTGAATTATGTCAAGAGTTTCAAAATGTATTTTGAGGTGCTATCTATCTAGAAAGTTGTCTCATGAGCTGAAAAAAACTCGACATTTTTTTGGAATATCAATTCCATCTTTAACATTGTCCTTGCACAACATTTCACAACCTAAACTGTGTGAAAAAACGGGTCCTGTTTTTAGCTTTTTTCAACTTTTTGCAACTATACCACTCTAGAATTCATGTTTGTGAGGTATATAATGCTAGAGAACTATCTTTAGTAGTCCTCAACATGTCTTGATGCTTCTAGGGAGAAATAAATATTAAAGTTGTAAGTTATGACCAAATTACAAAAATTGTCAAATCCTATTTTTTAGCCAATTTTAGCTCTTCTATGATTTTTTTGGTGGATTTCATGATATCCAAATTCATTTTTTATTTTCTATGTCGCATATTGTAACATAAAGCTAACATTCCTTGAGTTTTGGGGCACCTAATTCCCTATTTTGCATAGTACACAACGATGGTTGATTTTTTCAATTATGGAAGAAAACGAAACATTCTAGTATATCAAGTAGAGCTTTTTCAATATTGTTAGTTTCTTGTGACAACTACATGCATTTTGTAGGTAGTAAACATATCTAGTCATAAGGATCAAATTTGGCTAGATATTGAATAGTTTCTATGGGATTCTACAACTCATAATATTCAACCCAGTTTTTTCATGTTTGCTGTATTTAACACTTCATCTTTGTCCCCAAGATTCCCCTTGGTAAGAGATGTATTATTCTTTTGGCATGCTCCATGGCTCCTTATGAACATAAAGAACAATAGGGAACTAAGAAAACATGCATATATTATTTGTATTGAACGTGGCTATAGAAACTTTGATGATAGGTTTGCAGAATGGTAAAAATTCAACTTTTTGTACCTATTTATTTTGGAAAAACAAAAAATAGTGAGTGAGAATCAATCATATGTTCTCATCACCAACCCATTGAAGCTAACTAGGGAATTTATCTCAAGTCCTACAAAAATCCCAAATCTTATTTTTATGCAACAAAACGTAAGAAATGACTGTTTTGATGAAAATTCACTGGTCCATCAACTTTGGAGGCTTGGTGTGACCAAAAGATGAGAAATTTTACAAGTTTCTTATTTTTTCCATGTTTAGTAGGCCTTGAACTATAACCTCATGAAAGGATTTTACAAAATGAGTGGATCTACTATGGTTTTGGAGGTTTTCTTCAAAACCCTGAAAGGACACTTTTATGTCCTGTTAGGTTACCAACCTAGTGTTAAGGAGGCAATATTCATCTATGAGATTGAACACACTAATTAGGGGTCACCCATTGTAGTAGTCCACAAGAAAAATGCAAAATTATGTGTATGTGTAAATATAAAAAAAGTGAATTTTGCAACAACAAGGGATAATTGTCCCTTACCAAGCAGGGAACATGTGCTTGAATGAGTGGCTGTCAAACAAGCCTACTCATTTTTAGCCAGGTTCTTAGGATAAAACCAGCCGTATATCGTGGTAGAATACCAATACAAAATGGCATTGGCCATAGAATGGGGAATCTAGACTTATAGGGTGATGCCCTTTGGCTTAAGCACCGGCCACATTTCAAAGGCTAATGATGCACGCTTTTAAAGAATAGTTTGCAAATATTTTTAGAAACTTACATGGACAACCTTTGTGTTTTTGATGTCCTTAGGGAAAATCACATTGAGCATCTGATTTTGAGAATTGCAAGACTTATAGAATCATCCTAAACCCTAAAAAAATTTGTCTTCATGGTAAGACATGGCTTAATCTTGGGACATATTGTCTTTGAGAATGATATATATGGATCTTGACAAGATCAAGGTGATTGTGTAAATTCCAAGGCCAATTAATTCCAAACGGGTACAATATCCTTCATGGGACAATGTGGATACTACCGTTGATTCCTATATGCGTATGCAATCATCGCATAACCTCTGTGTAGGTTGATAGTTGTCTTTGAGTGGACAAGAGAGTGTGAGGAGTCATTCACAAAGCTTAAAAGGATGCCCTTATATTCACCACTACTCAAGGCCTGGGATTGGGTTAAAATCTTCTATGTTCACATTGATGCCTTGCCATTTGCAATAGGCTATATCTTGGCTCAACCAGGAGAAGGAACAATGGATTTCTCAATCTGCTATGCTAGTCGACAATTCAACAGTGCGGAAAAGAATAACACAACCATGGAACAAGAAGGGTTAAGAATGATATTTGTTGTAAATAAATTTAGGCATTATCTTTTGGCTAAGAATTTTTCCTTCTTCATAAATCACCAAGCCCTCTTGACCTTAGAGAAAATCATCTCTCTAGGTTACCCAATGGTGAAGCACCCAAATGAGTGGATGATGATATGCCCGACGCTTACCTCTTCAACATTGAGATGGTTCTAGAATGGTCTCATGAGATAGTCACTCTTTTGAATTATGGTGATGGGTTTGATAAAACTGAACAAACCCATAAGCAACATATGATTAGGAAAGCTAAAAAATTTCAGCTTGTAGGTGGATGCTTGTACTATCTAGGCTTCGAAGGAATACTGCAACTATGCACATTAGTCCGGAAGAATATGAGTAACGCCATATCAAAGAGCTTGAGACTTTACAGCCAATTTTGGGATCACTAATGTCTTGAAGATTTGGCCATGGAAAAATCTCAAACTATTTTTTTAAGAGCAAGGCCTTCTACAATGTAGTACTTGAAAAGATGTTTCGAGCCATGTTCTCAAAACTTCAACTAAGATTTGACCATGTGGTCAAATATTAAGCTCTTTTTGAAAGTGGGAATTGGAAAATTCTCAAATATATTAATATGGTGTTGAGTGCTATCTCATGGAATCCCATGTACAAGACATAGCATTCCATTGTTCTCAAAAAAGACACACGAGTGCCTAAAGCAACTAGGAGTGTATTGACCAAATATGCATGCGAATGTCCGTAGATAGGTTCTAAATTGTGCTACATGCATAAACAATCCACTGGTATCTTATACCACATTGTTCTAGATAACATTTGCAACTCAATGAAGTCAATATATGGTTGATTACCTCATAACAAGGACATTCCCTAAAAATGTCACAAGAACCAGAAAAATCCATTGATTGGAAGCTCAAGATGTCATGCTAATTGAAAATCAACTCTACAAGAGAGGGAACGATAACCAACTTGGAATATGTGCACCAAACTTTGAATATTTTCCTATCTTAGAGCAAGCACATGGAGGGATGACCGAAGGCCATTTCTCAAGAGATAAGAGAGCTATGATTGTCTTAACTAATGGAATATGGTGGCCTACATTGCACATGGATGCAGATGAATATGTTAAGTAATGTGATGGTTGACAACATGCCAAGGTACCTATAAAGAGAGATGAGATGCCATTACGGCCAATGATGGGAGCAAAGGGAATTTTCTAAGTGGGGTCTAGATTTTGTGGGACCAATCTCACCACCCGCTTACAGATCCCATGCCCATTATATCATTGTCTCCACAGACTATCTCACAAACTGGGCTAAAGCAAAATCCACACAAAAAGCTGATGCAAGAACCACTGCACAATTTCTATATGAAAATATCTTTGTAAGATATGGATTACCCATAGAGATTGTCATTGATAGAGGCATACGTTTCATAAATGAAGTTATTGAAAATCTTCTTGACAAATTTATGATTATTCTTAAAATGGCTGCCCCATACCGCCCACAAGCCAATGGACTAGCAAAAGCTACTAATAAAACACTTTGCACAATATCTACAAAAATTGTGATGGAATCACGAACAAATTGGGACCAAAAGTTACATTCTGATTTATGGGCATATAGAGTGGCCTATAAGACATCCATTGGAGAAACACCCTATAATATGGTGTTTGGTCTTAATGCCATTCTGCCAATTGAATTATTAATCCCAACTCTGCGAGTAGCTAAACAATTAGAGTGGACATGTCATGAATTGTCATCAAGATAAGATGATTCGGAAAAGCTAGACAAGCTACACCTTCAAGTTGTAGCATCCATTTATGCTAAAAAAAAGACACCAAATAGAGTCCTTCAAGAAGCATGTGCGGTCAAAAGAGTTTAAAACAGGGACTACGCCTTGGTGTATACCCTAAAATAACATGCCAAAAAACTCAAAAAGTGATGGATGGGACCCTTTGTGAGATAAAAATTTATCAAACTGTGGGGCCATCAAGCTTGCAACATTAGAAGGAGAAGAAATACCTAGATGGACTAGTGGTTGCAAGCTCACGAGTATCATCTACCACTAACCTAGGAGATGCTACAACAGATTCATAATGAGAAACACCGAACAAAAGAAAATCAATGGATTGTTGAAGAAGCACAGACATAAGCTAAGGAACAAATGGCTAAATTAATGCTTGTACGACAACAACGTGGGAGACCATTGTAGATCAATGTTATTTCCATAAAAGAGTTTGAAGAAGATAGAGTGGATCTAGTGATTAAGTCAAGATTGGCAACAATCAAGTAGAAACTACCACTCTACTTGACACGGGAGCCCAAGGAATGTCATTTCCCTCAGCTTGTATACATAGCTTGGTCAAGACGTAGAGCTTTGATTAACGTCACACAAAATGCGGAGCTATACTAACCACCAGATCAAAGCATTAGGGTTGGTAACCTGATTTGTTCAAATCAAGTAATATGTCTACCCACACAATTTTCATGTAGTAGAAGACCATCAAAATCCACACAAATTATTGCTAGGACAACCATGGCAAAGGAAGTACAATGTTTAGATAGATTGGAAGTCCAATCTAGTACAAATTGAGACTGAAAAAGAGAGTCAAATGGTTCCATACATTAGAGTCACAAAAACAAGTCCAATAATGGAAAAGACTAACAACAAGGGAAAAAACCCCTTGTACCTTAGCAGCATGCAATGGATTCCCAAAGAGTCGCCATAAAAGCTCCAATCAAAGGTGACCACAACTTCATCCACACCTCAACTCACCAAAAATTTGATGAGACAAACAACAAACAAAAGAGAGAAATGGATACCAAAGCAACAACTTAGAACAAAGCAGGTTTGGGTCAAGAAAATGAGATATATACAAAAGAATCACTCAAAACCCATAAGTCGACACATGCTCAAGTACCATCTTACATGCTCATCACAACCACCCATGCATCTATCACAAAAATATGAGAACTAAAGAAGCTGTTTCAAGCTCAAAAAACACATGAACTTATTTGGATTCTTAACTGTAGTAAGTTGAATCTCTCTACTACAAGGCCAAACAAATAGACCAAGCCCCACTTGGAAAATCAACACCCCACCAAGTCAACAAAGTGAGTCTTGGGTGGCCACAATGTTAGCCCAAACACAAAAAAATCATCTTTGGATCTGGATTCCAATGGAAAAACAAAAGGCACACATCAAATCCATCAACACAACAAACATCAAGTATGGCTGCCAAAACAGCCCAAGCAAGTTATCAACACGGCCAATTTTCTTGAAATTTTCCAGATGCCTATGAAAGCACGTGTTGCACGACTCTAACAAAAGATATATGGCCCCCGAAATATTGCTCCACCCACCTTGTATCCATAATTTCCAAGTCGTCCAAGAGGACTTATACTTGGGAGGGAGTAGACATGACAGAACTCATGGCAAGAGGTTTTTTACATATTACCAGGCACTGCCTTATAATGATTTAAACCTTGTTGTGCTTTATTGTAGTTTGATTTCTCTAAAAAAGTAAGTAAATGGGGATTAGGTCTTGACAAGGCCAAAAGTAACCCCATAGTCTTGTATATACTCCATACACGAGAGCTTTTTGTATTTTGTCTCTAATTATATGGTCAACATTGGTCAAAAACTGAGAAAAAGAACAAAATTAGACCAATGGTGGCTTAAACACTTTTATATAGCAATAAAACTTATTTTCTTAGTCAATAATAATTCACCTAATTTTGGTGTAATTTGTGGCCTAATTTTGCTAAATTTTGGGATTTATCGTAATTTTTAAGTACCCTTTTAGGATTTTCTTTCTAAAAATCTAATAGAAAATCCAAAACAGCAATGGATAATTTGAAGCCCAATGATAGGATACCATAACAAAAGGGACTCAGAAGAAAAGTTTGGAAACAAATGAAAGACGTTAGATTTTCACTTAAATACGATGGTGGCCTGCCGAAAGGTAAACATGTTATATCTTGGACATACAAAGTCCATATGCGGAAATTGAAGATCCATCATAAATCTAAGGTATTTATAGCAACTGAGGGGATGAAAAAGGAAGAGAAATTTCCAAAATCACTAGGCACATATACTAACTTAGGGGGCTTTCCTAGTCATTTCCACATAGTGACCCTCCGGGAGAGAGTGAGGGAGTGAGTACGCCCAACCTTCACAGAGTCCATACACACAAATCAGGCATCCCCATGGAAAGAAAAGCTAGCAGTGAGTTCTATGATTCTTATAGAACATGTGCATGAATGCCCAAAACCAACCCACTCACCAAAAGCACAAAATTGGGGTATAGGCACCTCATACAAAAATTTGACTACTGCTGCACAAAGTAGGGAAGTCCAAACTATAGGTGCAGGGCATCAAAAGATCCCTTAAAGCATGAGGAATGCAAAAAAGTGACCAAAGTTTGCAACATTTTCTAGTAACACATACCGTGGTAGCTATCATCAAACACCATATCAAGAAAGAAGTATATCAGCAGGTAGTCCAGCTCTAGAGGGTCTTAATGAGGCTATGATCACCTCAAATGGACACCTAAAACTCAGCAAGAAGATCCAGAGTTCCTACAAACTTTGCTTTTGCCCTCACACAGAGTACAGGTTGCCAAACTACACGCGGAGGGTCCCAACAAGATCTCCTTGGCATGGGAAACCCATCCATATGATTTTTGTGCAAAATGGACCTAGTTGACACATACCGTGGTTGCTGTCATATGGCTCATGGGCACTTCGTTTGCTCAAATTTGACCAACAAGGAGTTTCCACACAAAGATTTATAGATTACAAAGTCCAACAATTGTGAATATTGCAAAAGCCAAAACTTGTGCAAAAGCCTCAAATTTTTTGACCATAAGTTCCACCTAGCCATAAGGAACCAATTACCATAGGTAATGGAGCAAAAAGTTGGTCAAAGTTTAGCTTATCATATAATGTGCATTTTTAGTAGATTAGATAGCCCATGGGACAAAGTTTACAACCCGACCCTCCGAAAGTTTGAATAGTAGACCACATAATGGAATCATAAGGGCAAGACAAAAGTCAAAATTTCCAACTTGCCTCCAAAAATACTAAGTCAAAGAGCGTCCAGATCCTTTTTGGGCCTAATTTGAGGTCTTAGGTGTCCAAATTGATCATACATAGCATGAATATGATCAAGAGAAGGTTAATACACCAAATATGTGAAAGTTTCTTAGATTTGGCACTAGTGACACCAACCATGGTATGCCAAATTTCACGCACTAGAGTAGACCATGATGAAGTTCATCTCAAGGAGATCCCAATGACATCTCATATGCCAAAATTGTACATGATAAAACATCTCGTAATCACTTAGTGGTGGGTTTTCTCCATGCCCATTGTAGATCAGATACCCAAGCTACCATGTTCCTTTGCAAGCCAAGGCATGTGATTATAGATAATGTGTTGTGCACATAACAATCACAAACAATCTAAGGGTAATATTTGCAATTTAAAAGATTAGTATATCATCAAACCAATTACATTACCATGTCATGAGTGATATGTTGATTGTACATACACTTATGAATGTCTTGTGGAATGTCTTCGTGGCTTCTTGAAAATTTTCATAGTCGGCTTTAGTCCATGAGTTCAATTCACAAAAATTGAATATTGCATCCAAGATTTTCCATACCTTCTCCTTGCGAGTTCTTGCTGCACCATTGTTTGGGAGTCCTTATGAGTCCTTGTTACACCATTATTTGCATGATCAACTATAACATCGTGAAAAAAAAATCACATATTGTATCTCAATGCTTGTCTTTCTTGTGCACTAAGGCTTTTATGTTGTCGTCTAGTCATAGGCATCATAGGAAGAGTCGGGCTTTCACACCACAAATAGACAACTTCTTTGGAACATCCCGGGGCCATTCTTAGACCTCTTTTCATCTTGCTCTATCTTAATGTCCTCCATGAAAATCCATATATGAGAAGAGTGTCTCCAGAGCTTAGATTTCCCTTTTCTTTGTAGGGAGAGGTGGAATGTGTTACCATATACATGTGGTAGTGATGTGTGTGAACACACTAGGACCGCCGGGGCATTTTTTCCCTCTTTAGGAGGTTTTTTCCCCCGTGCATTGTATATACGCCCATGTTGAGCCAGCAAAGGATCACACCCACATTTTTGCTCACACTCATCATTTTGTAACCATTGATTGTAATAAATGTCTTTCCGACATTAATTTTGATTTGAGCCATTCATTAAGTAACGGGACTCAATTGAGTTTCCAGCTTGTAATCCCGAAGTAATTTCACTTGCTGATGTAATTAGTTAGAGATGTTCTCACCTCCAAGGCTGAGGTATATAAGCCAAAGTTTTTGTAACCTAGGGATTCATATTATTAATCAAAGTGAGTTTTTGAGCGCCGTGACTGTGTCTGAGAGAGAGAGAGAGAGAGAGAGAGAGAGAGAGAGAGAGAGAGAGAGTCTTATCTACTTGCTACACGAGCTATGGAGCCGCCATTGGAGAAGCGACACCGCCATTGTGTTAGCAACGGCGAGAGCTACGCACAGATACCAAGAGTGCGTGCTATTGGCTTCTATGTATGGTAAGTTCCTACGAGCTTCAGTGTGAGTTTTCTTCCAACTCGTGTGTCGGAATTGAGCGTGCAGCATATCTATAGAACCACAACGAGTAGAGCTACACATTAGTACCATCGGGGTCAAGTTTCGGTCACCTGTATTTTTCGGCCTGTCTTCATACGCGTTTACCGCACGGAGTGGTTATAGGTTGATTTTGCAGTTCAAGTCTTTAGGGTGTTGTTCTTACCTAGTGTATAGACTTCCCCTTGAGTTTGAGATCGATTCAATGATTCTAGATCCTGTTTCGTATAGCATTCGTTCGTAGTACGGATTTCAGTCACTTGCGTATTTTAGAACTTAGATTTGATTTCCTTAGTAGTGATTGTCATTAGAAGGTCGAGTAGGTGATTTGACACCCACCTAGTTGTTTCCATGCGCCTGCGGGTCAAGCTCCGTCCTCGTCTGACAAATTCTGTTGTTGGTTGAGTTCTCGCTATTTAGCTTCCGCTAGCGGCGTAACCGCCTTAACATTTGGCGCCGCTGCCGGGGACGAGAGCCCTAAGTAGGTGACCTTAGACTAATCCTACGAGGTGAGTCGTATAAACTACTTTGTATACTTTAGTTAGAAAAGATCTAGGAGTGGTGGACTCCGAAGATCTCGAGAGATACTAGGAAGTGGGGTATTCCTGGGTCTTCCGTGTTGACAGTATTTTTAGTTTAGCTTAGATTTGTTTGTTGTTTTGTTGGTGTTGAGTAGTTGTTGATAGAAGAAGAATTTGCTAGTCCGTGAGTGGCAGTGGATCTCTTTAAAATCACAATTACCAAACCCATTTTATGATTAGGAATAGCTTAGGTAGGACTTCATTTGATCCTGATCTAGAGCTAGTAATCATTGGAGTATTTGCTTGATATGGTTGATTGCATGTTAGATCACTAAACCGTCGAGTTAGTAGTGAAACTTGCAATAAACAAAAGTCAGAGAAATTTTCTGTGTATCTGGGAGTTGCTGAGCACTTGAGAAAGCTTTAGGAAGGATTCTGTGCCAAAAAACTGGAAATCTGCAACTTTAGACATCATACGCGTATGATGTCTAAATGACCAAACAGAGACCAAAACAGAAATTTTGACTTTACCAGAGTGTTCAAAAGGGGGGTTATACCCTAATTTCAACTTAAAACAAGAGCATTAACACTCAAAGAAACCCAAAAAGACAAGTCGGAGTCCAAGAAACGCAAAGAATAGGAAATTTTGGATTCAGATCTTGTTTTTACATTCAAACCTGACAAAAACACTTGAAACTCAATTATAAACATTGGAGAAGGCTTAAAACCAAGAATAGTCAAAATCTGGGACAAAAGACATCATACGCGTATAATGTCTTTTAGCACATCCACTGCTTATTTTTGATATCTGACCTGACAAGATTGTTACAAACACTGTAGAAAGCATAAATATCAAGTCTTGACCCAAATTGATGAAAAAGACATCATACGCGTATGATGTCTTTGACCTAATTTTGGACATATTTTGATACTTTGCCAACACAGATCCATTGTAATAGCTGTCTAGAGGTTATATTTCAAGTTTCATCCCATTTGGATCACAATTGACCCAAAACAAGTCAAAAGCGGAAAATTGCCAAGAAAAGCCTAAATTAGCCATAACTTGCTCAAACAGAGTTCAAACTGAATTTTGTGAGTGGACAGAGCATAAGGGGGCTACTGAGAGTGAGCATAACCAAAATAGTCCAAATCTGTGAAAAAAGACATCATACGCGTATAATGTCTTTTTCAGCATAACTGCAACAAAATTCTCACTTGATGAAACAGAAGTTGTCCAACTGACAAGATTAAACAATTGACCAAGTATCAATCAGTTTGGATCAATTCTGACCACAAAAACTTGGGAAAACAAATTGCCGAGACGGAAAAGTTAAAGTCCTTTAGGGGAATTGATGAATTTGAGATCGGGCAGGAATCTCCAGAATAACCAACCAAAACAAGGGGAACAAGCAAGTGTCATATCAACCGAGGGAAGTGTAAACCAAAGTTGGGTGCAACCATTAGAGCCGATCTTTGAAGGAAGTGTTTCTGATACTTCTTCGGAGAGATCTTACGAGATTTTCACCGAACACTTGGAACACTTGAACCTGAACAACAGAGAAAATATGGCAGCAGGATCATCAAACCCTTCCGCCACAATGAAGCTATTGTTCATAAAATACCAGTACGACAATGAGCAAGGTGCCAAGATCTACAAAGATGGAATGGACCGCTATTGTGTAAAGATAGAAGATAGACCTAGTGAGTTCAAGGACTTAGTGCCTGTGAGCTATAGCGGAGATAGATATCTAGATGACGAGGGTACCATGTACTTGGTAGTCCTAAACCCTAACATTGTGGACAAGTGGGGATTGATGGGCACCAAAGCCAAAGTAGATGAAGAACTTGAGGAGAAAGCACCAATAATGAACTTCCCTGATGCGAGGTTAAGAAGAGAGAATGAAACTACAAGGATCAACACTGATAACATCTATGTGGGGCTATACAAATATAATAATGGGGAGCAAGATCTCTATTATAGATGTGAAGAACCCTACACGGAGAGTTGACAGACCAAAAAAGACTTTATGTCTTTACCTACACAGAGGGATCGGAAGTGAAAATTGCCGCTTACGACAAGTATGGGAGGCAATACTCAACAATGGGCAAGAAAGAATTAGAAGGATATACATACTTTGGGGGACCACTACATCAGTATTATGTTACTTCTAGCTCACAAAGACCAGCACCAACAAATGGAGTGCAAAACCCAATGACAACAGGAGGACAAAGAACTCAGGCTGCTGACTCTTTCAGTCAACCTCAGTACTCGAAGCCCGGACCAATGGGATCATTACATTCCAGAGAGTCAATGGATACGAATCGAGGTAGTGCAGTTCCAATCCCCACATATACCACTCCAGGTCCAAGGTTCGAAGCGGAACCATCACATTTACCTCCTAGTAGTAGATTCAGGGCAGGGGAACCGACAAGGGTAACCCATGAAGTCCATGATGCTAGAGAAAGCTTTAGCCGGGACACAGGAGCAATGAGATTGGTAGCAGACCATAGACGTATGAGACCATCTCAAGTAGCCAAGTGTATGCCAAAGAAGTATGGTGGTTCAGGAGATCCGTATGCACATGTGTCACTCTTTAAGCAAGTCTTAAGAGCTGAGCAGATAACAGATTTCCATACACAATACGAGGGATTTGGTCTTACTCTAGAAGGTACGGCATTGACATGGTTTCAACCACTGATTCCAACATGAACATAGGGGGATTCCATGACATTGACCATTTGCTAAGAGAGTTTGCTG
This sequence comes from Adiantum capillus-veneris, assembly GCF_014529385.1. Lineage (NCBI taxonomy): Eukaryota > Viridiplantae > Streptophyta > Polypodiopsida > Polypodiales > Pteridaceae > Adiantum > Adiantum capillus-veneris. Next base: position 51,547,171 of record NC_140955.1, on the reverse strand, counting down.
AGGAATTCTCAAAACGAGGGATTAAGCACAATACGGTCTCACAAATATATGCTTTTAAACAGAGAGAACACGAAAAAGTGAAGGAAGCTTCACTTCGCTTCAAACAATACATTGAGAGATGTCCAGTACGTGAACGACCACAAGATGACAGACTATCTGTTCTCTTTATTGAAGGATTGAGAAACGACACTCTCAAGAAGGACTTGCACTTGAAAGCTTGTACAAGTTTCGAGCAAGTAACGAGAGAAGCATTGTACTTAGTGGATAACTGTACGGTTTATGGAGAGGTGTCAGCGGATACAGATTTTGCATCCAGTAGCTCTTCCTCCGTAGCGAGCGAGACTACCACTAAAAAGAATGTTCAAACAACAACCATGCCAAATGTAGAGCAAATGATAGAAGATGCTCTAAAAAGGATGGCACCATACCAAAAACCATTGCCAAAACCACTGAAATGGTGTGCTATTGAACAAAAATGGACAAACCATCCAACAGAGGAGTGCTATTACAACAAAGGGTATGTAAGGGAGCGTCAGTATGCACCTCCTGCTCAATTAGCACCACCTCAGGTACATCCAGTACCTCGATACCCAACGGGAAATGTACCAGGACCTATGGGGATAGAAAGACCGCAACCGGTATTGGGACAACAACCACCTTTACCAGGAGCAAGACCAGTGGGCATTAGATATGCACCAACCTTAGAGAATCAGGAAGAACAAGCCTTAGTGCCTGTTCAAGCCTATTATGAAGAATCTGGTGCACACATGTCTCCAACTGTGTATTACCCACCAGAAGAACCCAAACAACCAGAACCATGGGGCATGATTGGGAATGTTGGAACACCAACAGTTACAAGTGCTTCTGATGAAGAGAGATACAATTTGGACGCAAGAACATTGATGTTCATAGCTCATGGAGGGTTAACAGGACAAAGACCATCCTATCCACAAAGGACGAATCAAGTGGGACCAAGACCAGCACTAGGACCCTGTTACAAGTGTGGAGGTGACCATCTGATGAATGTTTGTCCACATACGGAAATCATTAGAATTAACGCTTATTGCACTGAGTGTGGGGTTACTCACTTCATTGAGGATTGTTCAAAGAATCCAAACAAAGTGCAAAAGACGACATTGAATATGCTAGAAACTATTCCTACCAGCAGTGGGTCTGAAAATGAAACTCTGATACCAACGCAAGTTGTTACTAGAGCTCAAGCTAAGAAAACCACTAGAGAACCTGAGAATGGAAAGTTAGCGACTGAAGTGGTTAGTCAAGGACCGCGGAGTCAGAGAAACACATGGAAAGCTAGAAAAGCACGCATGAAGTTGAGAAAAGAACGTGAAGACGCTATTCTAGCTGAGGAACTAAAGCGAACTAAAGATAGATTAGAAAAACTTGAGAGTCAAAACGGGAAACGAGAGATGAGCCCGGAAAGAACGAAACAAAAGAGTATCAAAGAAACAACGAGCTTAAGCTCAGGGGGATCAGTGCTAGTCGACAAAGTACACGAACCATTGGACGCACTGATGAGAGCTTACGAAGCTAGGTTAAAGAACAACCAAACACAAGAACAGAGGTGGATGACATACCCAAACGCGGAATTGGAAAAGCAGAGACTTGAAATGTGCCAGAGAATGATCGAGACTGCACAAGCCTTATTAGAACCACCAAAGAAACAATGAATTGTGGAACGGAAAACCCAATTCAGCAAGAGACTATCATTTCACGGGTAGCTGAAAAGACTCCCAGTGCACAAAAGCCTGAAAATACACACAAGGATGACCGCATAGTATTGAACACAACCGATCAGGAGATAGAGAGTTTTCATCCAGTCATACAGAGGATTTACGGAAGAGATGAGGATTACAATGAATTTTGGAAACAAGTGAGAGAGGCAAACTTTGCAAACGAGCTAAGTTGCCAAGCTAATCAGACAAATTGGGAAAAGGACATCAGGAATCCTCCCATAGTGGAATTTGAGGCAGGATCTCAAGTGGACTTGGATCTGCAATCTTACTGGGGAGATGGGGGCTCTGTTAGAACAATGGAGAGCAAACCTCATTCACTGAATACCTTACCTTCATACTTAGGAGAGTATGAAGCAAAATCCGAGATTAGAGCACTTCCCTCACGAAGAATCTCATCAGAAAAAGTCATGGACTCGCAAGGATTGATAGAGATCTTGTCAACACCAGTGACATGCACTATCACTCTAGCTGAGCTTTTGAGGCTAAGACCACATATGTGGACCACTGTAGGAAAATGCTTGGAGAAATTTGGGATAAAAGACCCAACATCGAGACTGCAAGAGGGTATACAAGAGCTGAGCAAACCACAAAAGAACGCTAAGCCTGTACCCTTAAACAAGGTCGGAGAGTATTGCGAAGGTGAAGAGGGGAATACAACCTTACCAGTTGAATTCCAAGGAGTGAACACGATGGCAATACTAGACAGCGGAGCTGGGGTAGCCATTGCTACAAAAGAAATCTGGAAAAAATGGGGGAAACCAGCAATAAGGAAGACTAGGTTGAAACTCCAATTAGCAGATGGACACATGGAGAAACCTATGGGGTTATTAGAGAAAGTTGTAGTGACTTCTTGCGGCATTGAATACGAACATACTTTTGCTATTGTCGATTTTGGCAAGGAGAATAACTATGATATCATACTGGGAAGACCATTCATGAGACAGTTGAAAATGGTCCAGGATTGGGGCTACGATCACATATACCTGAGAAATATGGAAACCACTACACGTGTGAACCTGAAGACCATAGCTACAAAGATGTGAACCGAACACCGGTAGAGGAGTTTGATTCAGCTACTTTGGCGGGATCCGAATTTCCAGCTTGGTTAGGTAAGCCCAAGGAGTTATGGATGTGTGGAGCCTCGAAATGTGGAAGTCTGAGGCGAGAAGAATATGTTTTAGAAAGGGCTATCGAAGACGAAACTTATATAGGAGAACCCTTTCCAGAGGACACACTTGAACCATTAGAATGGACACACATTCTAGCAACCCTAGATGTTTGTGCAATTCCGGATGGTCCCACAACGAAATTTTGCGACAAGGACGGGTACGACGTGGTTCCGTACTTCATGTTGAGAACTGTACTCGAAAAAGAAACTGAAAAGAACGATACACTGGAAAAGGAAGATGAAGAAGAGGTGTTTCACGACATTCCCGATCATCCAGAGTGGGGAAATGAAGCAGACAACGAGTCAACGGACAATTCAAGCGGAAACGAAGAAACTATAACGGATGTCCGATTTTATGATTTTCCGAACCAAACTAAACAACGCCAGAAACGCTATAGAGCAAAGAGAAAAACAAAGGGGGTTAGAACCAATCCGATGCCTAGAATAAGAGGAAAAAATCAATTCCTAATGCTAGTAAAGGCGGAAGATTGTGTTAAGGACAAGATTTCTGGAAGAATGAGAGGCAATGATCAAAAGAGCTTACGAAAAGACAAAAGAAGCTCAAGAAATCAAGTTCAAAGGAATGAAACGAAAACTGAAACAGAAAAATCAGAAAAGAACAAGCGCAACAGAGAACACACGGAGTCCAAGTTAGAACGTAGAAACAAGTACAGAGAGCTCAAGAAAACTCTGAAAGAAGTTTGGACGACAGAAATTGAGAGTGGAGAGGACGAAAACGCCAAAATCAAGGAAAACATGGATGTTCCCTCTCACTACAGGAAATTCACAATAGAGGATAGGAAGGTGGTATTAACCCAACCTATTCGAGAGAGAAGGGAGAACGAATCTTATGACGGACCGGAGGATGCAAAAAAAGTTGATTTAGCAGCTCCAGGTGAGACACCTAGACCGGTGTACATAGCCACAGATTTGTCTCCAGGCGAGGAAGAGAGACTTTTGAGTCTTCTCAGAGAGTACAGGGATGTGTTTGCATGGTCTTATAAGGACTTAAAGGGAGTTGACCCATCGATATGCCAACACACAATCCCACTAAAACAAGACGCAAAGCCTAGCAGACAGAGACCATACACATATAATGATACGTTTGCTAAGCGAATCAAAGAAGAGATAGATAAGCTAATGGAAGCTGAATTCATATACGAGATTGAACACACCGATTGGGTATCTCCGATTGTGGTGGTACCCAAGAAGAACGGAAAACTCCGAGTGTGTGTCAACTTAAAGAAAGTGAATGCTGCAACAATCAGGGACAATTATCCCCTGCCGATAACTGATCATGTTCTAGAGCGTGTATCAGGGAAAACAACATACTCCTTTCTTGATGGTTTTTCAGGATATAACCAGCTAGCCATAGCACCGGAAGATCAACATAAAACAGCTTTTGCAACGGAGTGGGGAATTTATGCTTATCGGGTTATGCCTTTTGGTCTAACCAATGCTCCCGCAACCTTCCAGAGGCTGATGACGCATGCTTTCAAAGAATACTTAAGGTTGTTTCTAGAAATATACATGGATGACTTATGTGTACATTCTCTTCTGAGAGATGAGCATCTAGAACACCTAAGAAAAGTATTTGAGAAATGTAGGACATATCGCATTTGTCTCAATCCTGAGAAATGTGTGTTTATGGTCCGACAGGGCAGAATTCTGGGACATATTGTCTCACAAAACGGAATATCCACGGATTTAGAGAAGATAAAAGTTATAGTGGATATGCCTAGACCAACCAATGCGAAACAAGTACAGAGCTTTATGGGACATTGCGGATATTATAGACGATTCATTTACATGTACGCTATAATAGGCCAACCACTTTACAGGCTAATAGTGAACTTTGAATGGACAGAGGAGTGTGAGGAATCATTCAAGAAATTGAAAGAGGCACTCATTACTGCTCCAGTCTTGAAATCACCAGATTGGGAGAAGATATTCCATGTGCATATAGATGCTTCGGCATATGCAATAGGATGCATTCTGGCTCAGCCAGAAGAAGGAAACATGGATTTTCCTATCTGTTACGCCAGTCGACAGCTCAACAATGCAGAGAAGAATTACACCACAACAGAGCGAGAGGGATTAGGAATGATATATGCTGTGAAGAAATTTCGGCATTATCTTCTAGCCAACAAGTTTGTGTTTTTTACGGATCACCAAGCCTTGCTCTACCTAGTGAATAAACCATGCAATACCGGGAGAATAGTGAGATGGTTCATTATCTTACTGGAATTCGACTTCACGGTAGTAGTAAAGAAAGGAAAAACACATCTTAGAGCTGATCATCTTTCGCGATTGACGAATGGAGAAGACCCTATAGGAGTAGATGACGACATGCCAGACGCGTACTTGTTCAACATAGAAATGATACCGAAGTGGTCTCAAAATGTCGTTAGCCTATTAACCTATGGAGGAGAGTTTGATAGAAGAGAATACAACCAGAAACATATTGCTATTCAGCAATCCAAGAATCTTCAATTGGTTGCAGGAAGGTTGTATCAATTGGGAAATGATCATGTTTTACGACTATGCATCAATCCTGAGGAATATAATATATATCTGCGCGAAGCACATGTTCAGGAATGTGCATTTCATTGTTCAAGAAGGAACACATATAGGAATTTGTTACAATTGGGAGTCTATTGGCCAGGAATGAAAGAAAGCGTACATGAATATGTCACTGTATGTATTGTATGTTCATCAAAACCGCCAGCAGAGTATTCGACATTATATCAGATAATGATCGCTCCGGAATGGAGTCAGTATATTGTTGAATATCTCACAAATAGAACTTTCCCAGAAGGAACGTCAAAAGCTCGTCAGAAATCTGTAGAGACAGAAGCTAGAGATTACGCTTTAATAGGAGATCAACTCTATAAGAGAGGTAAAGACAACCAGCTTAGGATTTGCGCATCAGAGTCTGAGTATGTGATAATCCTGGAGCAAGCTCATGGAGGAGTAGGTGGAGGCCATTTCTCAGGTGATAAGACAACAAAACTTGTCTTAGCCGCAGGAATATGGTGGCCAACATTACATATGGACGCTGAGGAATACGTTAAACGGTGTGATGACTGTCAGCGGACCAAAGTACCACTTAAAAGAGATGATATGCCGCTTAGACCAATGATGGGGGCAAGAGCTTTTGCAAAATGGGGGATTGATTATGTCGGACCCATTTCACCTCCTGCATATAAGACTCATGCACAATACATCGTTGTGGCTACAGACTATCTAACAAAGTGGGTCGAAGCAAAGGCAACTCAAAAAGCAGATGCCAGGACCACGGCACAATTTCTATATGAATACGTCTTTGTACGATATGGATTGCCAATAGAAATTGTGAGTGATCGAGGCACACATTTTATAAATGAAGTGATAGAGATCCTTCTAGATGAATTCATGGTAATCCATAGGAAATCAGCCCCGTATCATCCACAAGCAAACGGACAAGCTGAAGCAACAAACAAAACCATATGCACGGTCCTTACGAAGATTGTATCTGAGTCGAGAACTGACTGGGACCAGAAGTTGCATTCAACATTATGGGCATATAGGGTAGCATATAAAACATCAATAGGAACGACCCCATATAACATGGTTTTTGGGCTAAATGCTATCTTACCAATAGAATTCTTGATTTCAACCTTAAGGGTGGCTAAGGATCTAGAGTGGACAGGGCACGAGCTTTTGATAGAATAGATGACCTGGAAAAGCTAGACGAGCTTCGCCTAAAAGCAGTAGCTTCTATCTACGCTCAAAAAAGGCGACAAAAGGAATTTTTTGATAAGCATGTGCGGACTAAAGAGTTTAAGGTTGGGGACTATGTCCTAGTTTACACTCTGAAACAACATGCTAAGAAGCTTAAAAAGCGAGGGATGGGACCTCTGGTGATTAAAGATCTATCACCAAGTGGAGCCGTCAAGCTTGCTACATTAGACGGAGAAGAAATGCCCAATTGGATTAGTGGATGCAGAGTGAAAAAGTATCTTTTGCCGCTAACCCAAGACATGCTTCTCAAAATACATCAAGAAAATTGCGTGTCCAAAAAAAGAAAAAGATTGTGGAGGAAGCGCAAGCCGAGGCGAAGGAAAGAATGGAGAAAAGAAGACTACTGCGTCAGAAACAGCGCAATGAAGGAGCAATACGAATAAACGCAGTCAGTATAACAGAAATGGATAATGACAAAGAAGAACCCATCATTGAATGCAAAGTAGGAACCAACCAAATCAAAGCCAGAGCACTATTGGATTCAGGAGCTCAAACTAACCTACTTTCACTCAGTTTGTATAGACAATTGACAAATGACACTAAATTACAAACTGCCAAGCAAGAGTTAAAGAGTTACTCTGAGAATTCAATCAAAACTGTCGGATGCACAGTTTTACATATACAGATTAACCAGTATGTGTATCCTCATATGTTTTACGTGGTTGAAGACCAAGCTACACAACATCCATTATTGCTAGGACAACCATGGCAGAAGCAATACAATGCAATGATTGACTGGAGTTCTAAATCAGTGCTTATCAAATACGAAGGTGAAAGTCAATCAGTTAAGTTCACCAAAGGAGCAAGCCAACTCCAAAGGAAGAATCCAAGAACAAAGGTAAACAACAACCAGAGAAAAAGAAGAAGCAATGGCAACCAAAAGTTTCTATACAACTGGATTGCTCTTCGACGAGGAACTCTCAACATTGGATAAGGAAGACAAGCAATAATATAACAGCTCAACCTTGGGAAAAAACGGAGTCAAAGTTGGTATGGAGACCAAAAAAGGTTGTGCCAGAGAACACAAAGGTGGAAAACAGAGTCTTCAACCAACAGAGTGATTCCAGACAATCAAGGACAGTGAAACAGATCTGGATTCCAAAGAAGTTCATGACGGCACAAAGCTATAGCAAGCAAATTTGGATCCCAAGGATTTGTAAACAGGAACTCCCTTCAGTACAATCCACGGAAACTCCTAGGTATTTCAAGGCGAGGAAATCAACACAAAGAACAAAGCAGGTTTGGGTCGCAAAGAGTTTGTGGCAAGCACAAGCGAAGCGGAAGCAGATTTGGATTGTGAAAAAGAACAACAAGGTAAAGAAGAATCCATCTACTGATTCTACTACCGAAGTGCCAAAACCAACCCAAAACCCGACCACCAATCCTTCAATCAAACAAAGAGCAAAGACTGTTGTATCATCGCTCTACAATTGCATTGGGAACTTATGACCCAAACAACTACAATGCTTCGCCCACAGACACTTCATAGTCGTCTGGGAGGACTCAGACTAGGAGGGGGGGAGGTATACAGGTATACAGGAGCTACAAAGCAGCTACAAGCGACAAAAAACAAAGAAAAACAAAAAATTATATTACAAGGGCAGTGTCTTACATGATTTTGCAATTTTTATGTTTGATTGCGGATATTGATAATATTTATGCCCTTATATACTTTGGTTTGCAACAAGAAGAGATCAAATGATGAATTTGGGTCTCTAGACGTGTAAATATCACTAAATAAGAGTGTTTTTGGAGCTTAAAAATGGAAAAAAGTGGTAATCCAAGTCCAGAAATCACAAATAAGTGTATATTCATATACACAGGGTTACCGGCTATTTATTGTGTATGTTTGGAATTTTTTGGCTTCAATTTGCTATTTTCCTTTATTTTTTATGATTTTCTTAATAAAAGTAAAAGAAAAATAAAAAAAAGCAGGTGAAATGAGATCGGAAAAAAGAAAAGAATAGACGGTGATGGTCCTAATGACAAGGGCAACCCATGGTAAAAATTGGGTACAATTCTGAAAAAGTTGCGGAAAGTCCGAAACGGACAGAATTTTGGCAAAGTGGACGGAATTCTAAGAAAACAGGTCAAACGGAGTCCGATTGGGAAATTTCAAATCCTAAAGCGCATCTCACAACGAGATAGGAGCACATGACAAATTTGGTGGCAAGTGAACCGGGAAGTCCGAAGTTAAGTATTTTTCACATCACTTTCAAGCTCATTCCACTATTACCTTCTTGGAGAGAGCAGAGAGCCACAGGAGCACATATCTTCTACGACCTTCTACGACTTCCACGAGAGCTCAAAGGACATCAGACATGAGAGGTAGACTCGTTGCCATAAGCTTTTGATGCTTATCATTAACTTTTGTCACGAAAACTGACCAAAACCAAGAAACAAGAGCAGACGGGGAATGGGATAGAATGCTAGGTAGTGGCACAACTGCCTAACCAAACCTTGCAAGAACTTATAGGTGGGTTACCCTAGTATAGAAGATGGGTTTCTAACACTCAAAGCTCGAGAAAGAACGACTGGAAAAACCCTAGGTCAACAGAGCCTGCAAGAGGCAAACAGGAAAAAGTTGTCGAAACAACACGAAACTTCACAGGAAGTTCAACCACATCAAGGACAATGCAACCATAGAATATCTCCAAGTTTGAATCACAAAAAGTAGGTCAGAACAACCGATTTGGCTGCGGACACACAAAGCGTCATTTTGGCATAACGGCTGCTGAAATTGACGACCGAATGAAATGAAACTTCACAAGCAGCTTCAAGTAACTATCGATGACTTATGTTTGCAAGCAAAACCCAAAAGAAAGCTGATTCACTTATCGATGGTGAAAAAGACGCTTTCGGGCAACCAAAGGGAGAAAGATGGAGAACGGGGAGCCAAAGTCAAGTTCAACCAAATAGATGGCTTCACAACATATCCAATGAGCTGGAAATGCAACTCTCGAGAAGAAAAGTTGAAGAAATTCAACTCCAAGGCAAAAAGACGACTTCGGAGACTGAAATGCCTATAAGGGGGCTTTTTAGCTAAACTGATGACTTTTTAAGTTGAAAACTAGTTAGCAGGGCTTAGGGCACTAGCACAAAGCATTCTTTGCACAAAAAGACCAACATTTCAAGAAAAGACATCATACGCGTATGATGTCTCACAGCATGAATTTCACATCCATTTCAACATTTGAGTGCATAGCCTCATTCCACATGTTAATCACATCCTATGAACCAAGTATCATGAGAATTGGAGTTAGAAAACCCAAGGAAAACCAAAAAGACGCAAAGTAGGCCATAAAATTGATTTTTGGTCCTAATTTTGTCAAAATAACTCCAAACTCATTGAAACTTTGTAGGATTGTTGTTAAACACATCTACAAGCTATCTGGAACCAAAAAGCACCATTTTGACACAAAAGACATCATACGCGTATGATGTCTATTTGCACTTACAGAGCCAAAACTGCTCATTTGTCATCATACATCCATTATATATATCTAATACATGCTACATATGAAATTTGGAACCATTTGGTCAAGAGGATCACCCCATTAGCCCAATTGAGGGAAAATCCTTCACCTAAAGCCTATTTTGGGCCCAAATCCAACATACTCAAGTCCAAACCAAGATTTGAGTAGGAACAGTCCTTCACTAGTACATGGGGAGTCCACAGAACCAATCCCATGCAAAATTGATGAAAAAGACATCATACGCGTATGATGTCTCCAGAGCCATTTTTAGCCCAAAATCTATCCAAACTTCATAAATCCACTGAATAAGCCTATCTAAAGCCAAATCCAAGCTTATAGAGAAATTTGGTCCAAAAATACACTAAAAGACATCATACGCGTATGATGTCTCACTATGTGATTTTGGCACCTCAGGGCTTCAACCACCAAACAGAAGTGATCTACATGCCATTTGAAAGTGAACCACCAAGTTTTATCCAATTTGGATCATAAAATCCAATTCCCTTTCAAAATTTTGCCAAGAGCCGGAACCGGACTAAATTGGCCAAACTTGACCAAATGGGATCCAAACTCAAATCCAAGCATATGATAATCATGTATACACTATCAGCTACAAGCACAACCAATATGAAGTCATTTTGACACAAAAGACATCATACGCGTATGATGTCTCCAGCATGATTTTGAGCCCATTTTGCATATTTTTTCACCTACATTGCATCCTTAGGCCCTAAATAGCTCATGTTTCAATTTTCAAGTCATTTGGATAGTTAAAAGCGTCATTTCGGCTTTCATTACTAAAAGAACGCTAACTTCTGAAATTGGAGTTACAGGATCCATGGATTCCACCAAGTCATCGGCAACGAAGAGAAAAAGACCGACAATCATAGATGCTATTGCAGAAGCGGAACCATTTGACATTCCAGCAGAAACCCTCAAGCCAACCAAAACTTGGGTGGAGGAAGCAGTATTGGAGAAAGAGGGAATAAAGATCTACAAGGGGACTTTCAGAGATCCTCAAGGGCAAGCGGTGGATGTACCGATGATCCCACAGGAATTGGTAGATTATAGCAGGTCAGAAGACATCAGTAGGTACCTGGAAAGGCCAGACTTGCACAGTTTCTTCACCTCGAGACCATCAGGTGTGGATACAAGAAGAGTGTACGAGTTGGCAACATCCATTCAGAAGGATGGAAAAGCCACATTGACAGCCATGGATGGAGAGAAGGTAGAAGTACAGATCACTCCACAGCTAATTGCAGACGCATTGAAGCTGCACAACAAAGGGAGCTCGTCCAGGGAAAGAAGGGAGGCCATAGAGGTCTATGGGCCCAAGAAACAGAATGCGACCTATGGAGATATGAAGGACCCAAGAGCGGCAACCCTTTGCCGACTGTACAACCAATTTCTTCATGTTTGCAGTAAAAGACCGCAAAAGTATACAACACCACCCCATGCCATTGCGACCACCATCACATGGGCATTAAAGAGCAATATGCCAAAAGAGGTGAATTACGCTCAACACATCCATGAGCAAGTAATTTCCATGCACAACGAGAAGCCAAAATACATAGGAGGAGCAAAAATTCTGACAAGAATAGCTTATGAAGCTATTGGAGCTAGAGATCAGTGGCCAACGGCTCCCTCCCAGAATGAGTGGCTTAGAGAAGCCGACGAGGAGGAAGAACAGCCCGAAGTATCCAAGAGAGCATCCACAAGAGCACGCCGGAAACTAGAAGTAGTTTCAGAACCTGAAGAGGATGTGGACGAGCCACTTTAGAAGAAAGTAAAGAAGAAGGTTGCTCCCAAGCAAACCAAAAGTCAGAAAGCGGCAAGAATGGAAAGATTAGTGGAGCAGTTTAGAGCGGAAAGAGCTCTAAAGGGTGACTTTGAAGAAAAGTGGGTGCCAGACCCCACTAAAGTCGGAACTAGCTCGGCCAGGCCACACATTGATCAATACGATCAATATATTAAAGCTTATGAGGAGTCAGAGACTATTTTGGAGCAGCAACCTATCGAGCCATACACTGAAGAGGAGGTACATCAATTAAAAGCTGAGCTGAAAAAGGACGACAAGGGGAAAAGGAAAGTAGATGGGTCTACTAAGCCTCAAGAGAAAGATGGGCAAGCCGACAAAGGGAAAGCCAAGGAAGCTGAGGAAAAACATCCCTCTATGACTGATGTACCGAGCCCGAAGAAGACGGAAAAAATTGTGGAAGAGACCACAGTAGAGGTGGACACAGATGTTTTGGAAAAGCCAGAAGCCGAGACCAAAGAAAAGAAGATAGATCCAGTTAAGCAAAAGAGAAATGATTATGAGGATCTGGTAGAGATAGGATACACCGAAGAAGATGCCCTTGAGGCAGTTTATGGGATCACCCTACAAATACAAGATGAACGGAGAGGGACGGAGAAAAAGACAAAGAGTAAAAAAGAAAGTGAAGAGAAACTGGACAAACCAAAAATACTAGAAGAGCCAAAGCCAGTGGAGGTGGTGGCGGAAAGAGCTTTGGAGTTGACAGATGATGATGAAAAAGACATGCACATGGTGCATGAACTGCTCATCAAGATAAAAGAAAGGTCCAAGGCAATGGAAGTAGAGATTGAGACAGCCAAACAAAGGGAAGCGGAGTTACAGAGAAATTTAGAGAATGCTATGACTGAATCTGAAAGTCATAAAGCATCACTCTATGACGCGGAAAACGAGAGAGACGGCTTGATACTCCAACTAGCCGAGGCTTCAAGAGAAGTAACAAGTGCATAGGAAGCAAGGGAGCGGATAGAGGATGAGTTGGAGGCGGCTAAGGATGAGCTCATTGAGCTAAGGGAAAGAGTCGAGCTCCAAGAAAGAACAATCACTAGACTCAGGTCTACCCCTAGAGCTAGCAGAGCAGGAACCGAACAAGAGGGAGCTATCGTACCAGTTTTGGAAGACCAGGTCCGAAGCTTACAAAGAGAGCTAAGTTTAGAGCAAGTGCAAAGGTTGCACATTGCGGAGGGATCATTGGCCGCAGAGGAGAGGCTCACATTAGAAAATCAAACACTACGGACAGAGAATGAGGCCCTCCGCAAACAGCTCCAAGATCTACAAGAGCAACAAAGAAGAGAGACAGAGACACCACACGAAGAATCAGGTGGAGCAGCCATAGAGCTCAAGAGGTGGCCTCGACTTCAAGAATCTCTGAAGAAGAAGAACAAAGGCTCCATGACCAAATAGAAAAGTCAGCAGAGGAGAGTGCCAAGGCGGAAATGGAATGGGAGAGGAGACTCCTAATCTCCATTAGACTTCAGGGACTAGACACAAAAGTGCTCCATGAACAGTGGATGCAACCCAGCCTGCCTTTCTCTTTGATGAAATTTGAAGTGCTAATTACGAAAAAGAGACTAGAAGGAGAGCAGTATGTCGCTCTTTACGAAGGCGACATCACAAAGGAGGAACAATCAAAGAAGATAGTAGATTCACAACGTAGATGGAGGAAAGGTTGGCTGAACAAATACCCAGCCTACCTCATCTACTTGGTGGAGGCACCAAAGGAGATCCGGGAGGATGCAACCTTCTGCCCGGTGCCAAGAGTCAGAAACTGGAAAGAGCATGGCAGGATTGCAGAAAAGAAGCCAAATTGGCTTAAATCCCAGGATGCCAGGACCAAAGGCAGGAGAGAGAATAGGTAAAGCCTACATGGTGAAAACCCTAACGAGCAACATCAAGCTCTTTACTGACTCTCCTGACCTTTCATGTCAGATGCTCAAGAAAATCTGCAGGACTCTCTTAGCTTGCATTGAAGTGTTCACGCCAGATAAAGCCACGACCTCGAGTCTACTATCGACAGCCGACACGGTGTCTGATATGATGTAAGATCTTTCATTGCAGCCTTCTCCAAAAGTGTTACACCTCCTATACCAAAGGATTATGTTTTTGCCTAGCTTCCACATGCAAACATTCGAAGAAGCTTTCTACACCGGCTTTTTCACCCACGAAAGCAAAATATTCGGCCCAACCTTGACCATCGGCAACCTACGATACGAATCACATTTGCAGATGCTCAAGACGACAGGACTTTATTGACCAAGCATAAAAGTCATGTCAGGGACGACATGAACGCGGGGGGGGGGGGGGGTGTTGAGGTAGCAGAGGATCACACCCACATTTTTACTCACACTCATCATTTTGTAACCATTGATTGTAATAAATGTCTTTCCGACATTAATTTTGATTTGAGCCATTCATTAAGTAACGGAACTCAATTGAGTTTCCAGCTTGTAATCCCAAAGTAATTTCACTTGCTGATGTAATTAGTTAGAGATGTTCTCACCTCCAAGGCTGAGGTATATAAGCCAAAGTTTTTGTAACCTAGGGGAGATTATTAATCAAAGTGAGTTTTTGAGTGCCGTGACTGTGTCTGAGAGAGAGAGAGAGAGAGAGAGAGAGAGAGAGAGAGAGAGAGAGAGAGAGAGAGAGAGAGAGAGAGAGAGAGAGTTTTATCTACTTGCTACGCGAGCTACGGAGCCGCCATTGGAGAAGCGACACCACCATTGTGTTAGCAACGGCGAGAGCTACGCACAGATACCAAGAGTGTGCGCTATCGGTTTCTATGTGTGGTAAGTTCCTACGAGCTTTGGTGTGAGTTTTCTTCCAACTCGTGTGTCGGAATTGAGCGTGCAGCATATCTATAGAACCATCGGGGTCAAGTTTCGGTCACCTGTATATTTCGGCCTGTCTTCATACGCGTTTACCGCACGGAGTGGTTATAGGTTGAGTTTGCAGTTCAAGTCTTTAGGGTGTTGTTCTTACCTAGTGTATAGACTTCCCCTTGAGTTTGAGATCGATTCAATGATTCTAGATCTTGTTTCGTATAGCATTCGTTCGTAGTACGGATTTCAGTCACTTGCGTATTTTAGAACCTAGATTTGATTTCCTTAGTAGTGATTGTCATTAGATGGTCGAGTAGGTGATTTGACACCCACCTAGTTGTTTCCATGCGCCTGCGGGTCAAGCTCCGTCCTCGTCTGACAAATTCTGTTGTTGGTTGAGTTCTCGCTATTTAGCTTCCGCTAGCGGCGTAACCGCCTTAACACAAAGACATACTCTACCTCAGTGGTAGATGAAGACGTGCAGTCTTGGAGACACGATCCCCAAGAGATAGATGCTCCAACAAACATGGCCACATAGCCAGATGTGGATCTTCTACTATCCACACAACCCGCATAATTTGCATACGTGTAACTCACAATAGATGCATCATTGTTCTTGAAGTGTAATTACTTGCTAGCTGTACCCTTCAGGTATCTGAGGATTTTCCTCACTACTTCCCAATGCTTCTTGCCAGGGTTTGACATATACCTACTAACCACTCCCACTGCATGTGCAATGTCTGGTCTTGTGGCTACCATAGCATACATCAAACTACCAATTGCTAAAGAATAATGCACTTTTGCCATTTTCTCTTCTGAACATCTATCTTGGGAGAATCTTTCTTGCTAAGTTTTAAGTATGCTTGCATTGGGGTACTCAATGGCTTCACCCTTTGCATACTAAAACATTTGCAAGACCTTGTGGATGTACTTTGCTTGAGACAATTCAAGAATTCCACGTTGCCTATCTCTCTTGATGAGCATACCAAGAAAATGATTGGCATTTCCCAAGTCTTTTGTGGAAAACTGAGTGCTTAGCATCTTTTTCAATTGATTGATCTCATCAATTGGTTTCCTTGTGATAAGCATATCATCTACATACCAGAGCAAGATGATTAAAGAACCATCATTCAACTTTCTTGTGTATAAGCAGCGATCCTCTTGACTCATTATGTAACCTTGAGACTACATGAATTTGTTGAACTTTTGGTACCACTACCTTGAACCTTGCTTGAGGCCATAAAGTGCCTTTTTAAATCTATAACCCAATTCTACCCTCGTTGGCTTTTGAGTTTCACATATGAAACCCTCTGGCTATTTCATGTAGACATCTTCATATAGATCATTGTGAAGAAATGATATTTTCACGTCCATTTGGACAAGTTCCATGTCTTGGATAGCAACCAAGCCAAGCACGGTGAAAAGTGTAATCATCTTGACTAGTGGAGAGAAAATCTCGTCAAAATTCACACCTTTTTGTTGTTGAAACCCTTGGTAACTAGACGAGCCTTGTACCTATGCTTAGGATCTTCTCTTAAATACTTCTTCTGGTATACCCACTTGCAAAGTAAAGCATGTTTTCCCTGTGGTAGTTCAACCAAATCCCATGTCTCATTAGCCACAACCAAATTGTATTCTCATTGTATAGCTTGCTCCCACTTGACACTATCATCCATCTATATAGCTTCTTTGTAGCAGGTTGGATCTCCACTGTTAGTGACCAAAATGTGGTGTGTACCCGGCTCAAACCACTCAGGTGCACGTGATACTCTCACAGAGAATCTTGGTGTCTGACTGTTGGACTCTTCTCTCTTTCTGGAGCAATAGTAGTATCTTGCACTTGAGGATTAGGTGCATCACTACTAACCTGAGTTGATTCGGAGGCTACATCCTCAAATTGAACACACCTGTACTCAATTTCTTTAATGGGCTTCTTGTGCATCTTTGATTCATTGAAAATGAGATGTGAGCTGCGAATGACTTTGTGAGATTTTGGGTGCCAGACATGATCTATCCATTTGCACCATAGTCAATAAAAATGCATTTGTCTGACCTGGGATCTAACTTGCAATGAAGTTCTTTGGGCACATGTGCATATGCTTAGCATCCAAACACACGTAAATGCTCATAGCTTGGCATTTTCCCAGTCCACAATTCCTCTGGAATCTTGAAATTCAAAGGAGAGCTAAGTGACCTATTCATAATGTGCATTGTTGTCAGAACAACTTTCCTCCAAAACTCTAGAGTAAGTTTTTCCATAGAAATCATAGAGATAACTCGCTCTTGAATCGCGGATTCATTCTTTCAGCTATCCCATTTTGAGCCCCATTTTGAGGAGGTGAGTACGGAGTTGTAAACTACCTACAAATGCCTCTTTGATTGCAAAAATCCTTGAACTCCATGGAGACAAATTCTCCACCATTGTTCGTGCAAACAACTTTGAGCTTTTTCCTTGGTTGGTTTTCAACGATGGTGGTGAGGAATTTTTGGACCATAGAAAAGACTTCTTCCTTACACTTAAGGAGATACACTCACACCTTTCTAGTAGAATCATGTATGAACGTGAGAAATTAGTTTGTCCCCGCATAGAGTCTTATGTGGCATTGGACCACACAAATCACTGTGCACTAAGTCTAGGGGTTCACCTAGTTTCTTGCTCAATGGCAAAGATGTCAACCTAGTCTATTTGCCATATAGACAATGCTCACACAATGGAAGATCCGTGTAATCTAACACAGGTAAGTAGCAAAAATGCTAAAGTGTTTTCATTCCCTTCTGGATAATATGCCCTACTCGGCTATGCCACAACTCAGTAGACGGCAACCCGACAACATAGATAGAGTTCGTCAAGACTCGATACAAACATAGAGTACAGGGATCTGTTTTACAACCTTTTATCATAACAAGGTTGTTTTTGTGGATTAGCCAAGAAATATTACCAAATACTATAATGTAAACAAGTTCATCCAATTTCCCTATAGAAAACAAGCTCTTTGTAAGCTTGGGCACATGTCTGACATTCTGCAATACAAAAGTAGTGTTGTTATGCATTTGAAGCTTCACATCACCAATGCTAATAATGTCAAGCTCATAGGAATCACCAACCTTGACTATGCTCTGCATGAATGCATAAGAGGAAAACCAATCTCTATGCAATGTGACATGAAAACTTGCGATAGAATCAAGAATCCAATTCTGTGCATAACCCTCATCTTGTGCAACTAAAGCATCTGGAGTGAGATCCGAAGTGAAAATGAGAACATTTGAGGGATCTTCTGTTACCTCTTCATGAATCACTGATGGCATAACATTCATCAATGAAGGAGGAATATTCTCTACTACAATGGTAGGTATGGGAGACTCAACCACATTGATCTCCTCAATCTTTACTGTACTTTTTCCTTTGCTAGAACTATCTTTTTGCATGTTTTTTTGTTCTCTTAGGAAAATGCAACAATCTTTTTTGTAATGGCCCTTTTTGTGGCAATGGTAACACTCGACATTTCTGGCATTGCGTTCTCTACCAGAGTTCCTGTTTCTGCTCGGACTACGAGGATTTTACTCTCTACTTTTGCTTTTGTTCTTGTTCTTGTTCTTGTTCTTGTCATTGCCTCTTTGCTTCGTTGAACTGCTAGCAATATATGCATCTCCATGACTAGCACCTTCAAGAGATTTATGTTGAATCTCTTCAGTGAGCAACACATTTGTGACATCATTGAACACTAACTTGCTATTTGGAGCTGAATTGCTAATGGCTGTGCAAAATATGTCCCATGAACTAAGTAGAGAACATAACAAGAATATAGACTTGAGTTTGTCGTCATACTCTCTAAAGCCCTGAGATGTCAATTGATTGAACAAAGTTGAGCTCATTTACGTGTCCAAAAACTATGCTACCTTCTTTCATGCTGAGCTTCATAAGGTTTTTCATGAGAAAAACTTTGTTGTATGCACTTTTCCTCTCCCATGCTGAACATAAGCTATCCATAGATTCTTGGCTGTAGTCTTCCCTATGATAGTGAAGAACACTGACTCGATTAGATGCAGACATATTGTAGCCATGGATTTTGCATCCAAAAGCTCCCACTGAGCCTGTATATAGCCATCACCCTCTGCACGCTCTTTCAACGGTTCTAATAGACCTTTGTTAGTCAAAACATCCTTCATGCACTCTTTCCACATGGTGAAGTTGCTGCCATTAAACTTGCGGATAAAATACTCCTCCTTTTCTGAAGAAGAAGCCATCGCTGACAAGAGGGTTTGAGAGGTGCCAAACTATGCAAAGAAGATGCAAAAATTTGGGTAGAGTAACCTTTGTATCGGGAGCAAAATCTCAATTGAAATAGGCTCAAAAGTGCCAACAATGAAAGTCACGATTCATGGGAAAAATCCGACAGGGTTTCGTTTGTATGACAAGTAAAAAATCCACTAAAAAATGCATAGAACGTGCCAACTGCACTAACTGAGCATCCAAAAATTGACATTGTCACTGCCAATAGTCTGCCATACAATGCATCAAGCATAAAATCCGACCAGATACATATCCTATGGTGAGGGTATCGTAATGGGGAACTCCAATTACTTGTATCACCGAGGGTATCTCAACATTTGAGAATACCCCAGCTCAAAGAAACCCTCACGTAGATCCCTCCGATAGGTTGCACAGACTCAAAGACACTAGCCACAGTCTCAGAAAGGGCTCTTCCAGAACCGAGTCTAAAAAACGAGCGGGAAAAACTGCCAAGACTAGCCAAATATGGCTCAACAAAAAAAACATGCATAGGTAGTATCCGCAACATGCGTACATAGAATTTGCAAGTGACAAAATCCCTGCTGGGATCAGTCTCTCAAAAGATAGAACAACATAAAATTGTAACCACTATGAAGACACCACCTATATGGCCGTAGCCCAAGTCTTCACCTCAACCGAAAAATGTCTGTTGGTTGGCTCTCCAACGTGCACACCACTTGTAATGTTGATGCTGACAACTCTGTCTCCAAGTAGTGTGCTCGGGAAAAGCGTCTCTCAAGAGACAAAAAAAGAGAGGTTGTGAGTGCTCTCTCTATGTCAGAGTCAAGAAATTTTTTTTGATCGATGTGGACTCAAAAGCCCCCTGGAAACCTACGTGTCGATGTAGACTAGGAATGTCGGTGCTGATTTCCACTGTCCGACAAAAATGTACTCGATGCGAGTGCCGGGCGTCACTCCTCTATGAGAGAGGTACCTTGCCCATGTACACCAAGAGTAAGACCATCGACAAAAAATCGACGAAAAAAACATGAAGTCGATGTCGCCTTTCGCCGCCAAATGAAAGCGCTCCTTGATGCCGTAGTTACTGAAGTCGGTGTTGAAACCAATGCTAACCTGTAAGAGAATGCCTAAACTCCAATGGCGAGAGCGGTCTCCGAGCTATGAGTGCTCAAGAGATGTCGTGCAAGAATTCGGAGTCAAATCCAGTGCCGTTGCCATGCCTCCACCACTGGGTAAACGTGCTAGCCATTGTGAGCTAGCTCGTCAAAGTCGACGTCGCTTGCGGGAATGTCAGGTCAAAAGTGTTGAGGTCACCAAGAGAGTTGCCGGGAGAATGTCTCCAACCGGTAAAGGACCGTTGGTGCCGAGCGTCCGTTGTGTGTCGGTGTTTGGCTAAGGCCTCGAGTGTGTATGAGCTGCCCTTGCATGGTGCTCAACCACTCCATAGGTTGCACTTCAAAAATTTCTCTCTCTTTCTCTTAACTTGAGTGTGTGAGAATGAGCCCCTGCACACACTAAGTGTGTAAGGTCAATTTTTTTAAAATAAAAATGACTTCTTTTACTACCTCTGTAACGAAGCCGAGTGGGTGTGTGGGTGTCTGTGCTCGGCGGCCAAAAGCAAACCTCTGTGTGGAATCCCCCTAGTGCCCTCGATCATACTCTGCCGAGACCTGCTACTGCTAAGTGTGTGTGTGTGTGGACACACACACAACCTCCCATGCTTGATGGTCTTGCTCTACTTGCTCAAATGCTGCTGCCTGAATGCTTGCAGAGCTACAAAAATCTTGTGTGCACTTGTGTGTGTGCAACACTGGCTCGATTTGCTCTATGAGCCTTCCCAAGCTTGAGTGTGTGTGTGTGTGTATCAAAACACACTCAATCTTCCCTGCTAATTCTCTAGAAGCTCAACTCCCTGCCCGAATGCTTCAAGATTCCAAGGCTTTGTTTTCCAAGCTCTGTCTGTCGGTTGCCCAAGAGCTTTAATGCTCTTTGACTTTGCTCTTCCTCAAGCTTTGCACACTTCCAGAACCCCCTTTTGTTGCACTAGTGCTCGATCCAAGATCTCCCCTCAAGCTTGTGAGCTCCAAAACTCTCCGCGCTCTGCACTATCTGCAGAATCTCCAAGATCCCTTCCAAACCAAGAGGGAAGATCCGCCAATTTTCTTCGATCAAGCCCCGATCTGCTGCCGACCAACTCAAGCTGACATAGTCGAGCTCCGTCGCTTTTGTCTTGTTGGAAAGCCATTGCGCACATGCCGATCGCCACCGCCAAACCGCTGATACTAGTTGTAGAGCAAGTGTGTGTGTGGATGCATGTGTGCATAGGTGCGTGGCTGCACTACCAATGGAGAGTATGTGAGGGGGAATTGGGTAACAATTAGAAACACAGACATCAGCTCGGGATAATGGAAGTCAACCCTCACTTTCTCTCCCTGTATTCATTATAGAGAAAATAGTTAGGGGTAGTTCCTATAGTCACATGGCCTATACCCCAACACTACTTATGGAAATTTTGATTCTTACATTACATATTGCATTATAATTAGAATGGATGGGACATGAGTTATCTAATAGATTGGAGCAACTAATCCAATTGAACGAACTAGACTCAAATTGGTTACATCCATGTATGCCCCATGGACCAACTTACAACGGACCAAAACTATAGAATCATGATCGATAATGACCAGGTGTCCAAATGATGAGCCGTCTGAGCCACAGGTGGTATGGCATGCGAAAGGTGGAAAAATAAGGTAAGAATGTACAATGCATTTAGGACAAGCTGAGCACATATAGATAGATGGGGCCAATCAAACCTCATTTGTAGATTACCACTTTGAGAGAGAGAGAGAGAGAGAGAGAGAGAGAGATTCTTTTGTGACCTAGAGCTCCCGATAGTTTTCTACTTGCTACGGCTACATCGGACACCCACTCTACACCAGATTTCACAAAATGCCTCTTGGGGACATATATCCTTGAAAATTTGGTAGAAGCCAACCTCAAGAGAAACGAGTGGAACAAAACTTACATGAACGGAGGGCCAATGCTAACTAGGATTGCT
This sequence comes from Adiantum capillus-veneris, assembly GCF_014529385.1. Classification (NCBI taxonomy): domain Eukaryota; kingdom Viridiplantae; phylum Streptophyta; class Polypodiopsida; order Polypodiales; family Pteridaceae; genus Adiantum; species Adiantum capillus-veneris. The sequence continues at coordinate 51,525,045 of NC_140955.1, read as the reverse complement.
TGTCAAGTACTTGGAATGAAAGACCAATTGCCACAAGCATAGTCTCAAGTACATCTACTGCACAAGTCAAAGCATGCAATCCGGCCACTGGCAAGACCCTCTTTTGTGCATGCAACAAAGAAAACAAGAGGACAAATCTCTCAAAGATGGACATCTAATAGTGAAGAAATGTAAACAAACATCGAGTTCGGTGGTGAAATCAAGGCCCGCAACAGAGATACACCCTCAGAATTTCAACCCACTATCGATGAGGAAGGTGAAGAGGAGGAGGACATTACCATCCCTCTATTACGAGTGAAACGTCATTTGACAAAGATGAGAGAACAAATTCCAATTGCTCAAACACAAAGACCTATGGAAGAAGTTCAAAGGCTAAGAGAAGAAAGAAAACAGACGCTAGCTGAGGAGAAGAAAAAGCTTGGAGTTGATGGCAACGACGAAGAGGAGGATGATTAAGACAAGCCACTAGAGCAAAGAAAAGCAGAAAGATTAGAAAAGATAAAGCAATACAAAAGGAGGACATCAACAGCTAATGTGGAGCTTGCCGACACCATGCGGCAACATATCCACAATGAGCTTAAGTGGAAGGCAGAACAACGAGCTCAAGAGGAGTCCAAGAAGCAAAAAATCAATGAACTTGAATCCTCGAACGACTCCTCTAAATCTCAGAGCAAAGAAATTAATGGACAATAGGGAACCACCAAGAGAGGAGATGGGTGTGGAACCTCTAGAAATCCACACAGAAATTGTGCCACCTCTCTCTCCCAAGCCAACTACTCCTCCTCTTGCTGAAGAGTCACAGGGTGCAACTGAGATGCAAAACAAAGCTCAAGAACTGCCACCTTTGGAACATCAAGTCAATGAGGACAGTTCCTCCAGAGCAACAAAAATCTGCAAAAGAGCAAAAGAAACCAAAGAGATTTTCCAAAGAGAAAGAGCCAAAAACTACCACCTCTCAACAATAGACTACATCAGAAAGAGGACCGGTGTCTCCGTGCACACAAGCAATAACTAAAGATGGAGACACGCTTGGTTTCACATCCTCACATGGCTTGACTTCTCTTGCATTCTATTCTTTTAGAATGCTAAAGTGAAGCTTCACCTTGCATAATTCTAGTAAATTCTATACATACATATACATATACATACATACATACATATATATATATATATATATATATATATATATATATATATATATATCTCTATGTGTGTGTGTGTGTGAGAGAGAGAGAGAGTGTAAACCATGGTAGAGGGAAGAAATATTGGTGAAATATGTGAGAACTTAGTTCAAGATTCTTGCAAATTTCAAAATTTATGCTAGTATTTCCCGCTTGCTTCTTTGCGAGGAAGAAACAGGGTCGATTAATAAAAGAGATATTCTCCAACAATGCTTCACCTTATATAATTCTAGTTAAACTCAATCTAATCATCTTATCACTTTCTTATTGTTTTAGAAAGCCACCATGACCCTTTCACATGTTTCCCCTAAAATAAAGAAGGGGGGACATACTAGTTTGATGACAATAACGCATGGGTCTCACTACCATGCATCAGGAGTCCAATGCAAGGACACGCCAATAGTCGATTTGCTATACTCGTTCTCTAATAATAAAAGCCAATTATTAGAGAGATGTTGTGCAAATATTTCGGTCTCCCCTCCCCTTTCCACGTATGCACCCATCCAAGTTGGAGGGAGAGAGAGAGAGAGAGAGAGAGAGAGAGAGAGAGAGAGAGAGAGAGAGAGAGAGAGAGAACCCCCTCGTACAAACCTACAATGCCCTCCATTTTAGCCTTGGAGAGTTGCCTCCACTTTGCCCTATCATGCAACCTCTCATGCGAGAGGTTGCATGATAGGGCCTCCTCCTGCCCCCAACCCTTGACTGCTCTGTAGCGTGTGTGATACATTTGCACGTGCCGCTACCTATCACTTGCCTTAATCCCTTAATAAACTAGCCGATTCAAAAAATTTGATGCGTAAAAGTTCATAGGCAATAGTTTTTTTTAATAAACCTCTTCTCTCCCCAGTGGTCTAAAAGCGTTGCACTCAATCTTTTACTTGCCAATTATAACAAGCATCCGAGTACTTACGTTACTCGACAAGCAATGTGTCGACACCATAAGAAGTGCTCTCAAATTGGGTTCCATCTCAACATCAAAACCTTACTAGGCTTGCCGTATTGAAGGACTTGCTCCCACAATCTTTTTCTCTATCATGGAAGGGAACATGACTACAAACGCCTCCGAAGGCCCTTCCTCCACCCAAGTTTTTTTCATTATTATCTATACTATACTATATGTAGTGGAGCTTCAACGAAAACCTTACAAAACATCTAATTAAATAATGGAAAAGTGAAAGGTAAGATTTAAAATGTAAAAGTAATGCATAACATTGTAAGAAATTACAAGCATTTCAGAATGAATGTAAAGTCAAAAGACTTTTTTTTTTTTTTTTTAGTAGTAAAGAGTCAAAAGACTTTTCTAGACTACTCTACATAGAATAGATATACAATTTTAAATGCACATAAAAAAAGGAATAAATTTAGTGAAGATTTATTATTTAATGTGAATTTGATTTTTGAAGATATATTTGACTTCATCTTTTTAAGGCCTCCACGTGTCAACTCTTAGAGCGCTTATACAAAGCATGCACAGACTTGTTGAATGCTATTCCCAAGCATGCATGAACTTGCTGAATGCTTTTCTCAACATTGCATGTTTTGAATTCCATGCACTCCTTAAATGCACCTTTAGTCATTCTGATGCAAACTTTTCGCTCGACCTACAAGTTGCAACAACATCCCCATCAGTGCTCGATTTTTTTCCCCCAAAAACTTGGCAAACCTACATATGTGAAACAATGGAGGTAAATTGACAAAATGTGAAGGTTTTTACACCGAATTACACTAATTTTTGCAAAATTTTGTAGGTTTTTTCACCTTCAAAAATAAAATTTAGAGGTAAATTCCAAAATTTGTAGGTGGGATTACACTAAACCTAGGCTTTTTTCGAGCACTGAGATTCCCCATGGCCCGTGGCCCGTGTGTAGGTGAGAAAGAGAGAGAGAATGTGATTGGAAATTAGCAGTTGATTTGTGTGTGTGTGTGTGTGTATGAGAGAGAGAGAGAGAGAGAGAGAGAGAGAGAGAGCAACTTGGAAGTTGGGAGCACCTGACAACTCTCGCGAGCAAGAGGGTAAAAGCGACGGACAGGCATAGTAGAGGCAAGTAATTAATGAAGTGAACACTTGGAGTAGTGCAAACTCACTCACTTTACAACCTGCAATGCCTTCATAACTCCTTGCACCATTGTCGAGTTGTGGGTGAGCCTTGAGGCCCCTTTCAAGCTGTGTGCGCCCTATCTACATCCCCTTTCTCCCCCTCTCACTATCTCCTTTGTACTGGCAGTGGTTGCATATTGAAAAAGTCAAGGATTGAGAAGAGGCATCTTCTCTATCAAGGCCACGGGCGCTTCAAAATTTTCCTCAATAGTTCATAGAAGGACGGCAGAAATTGGAGAGAGAGAGAGAGAGAGAGAGAGAGAGAGAGAGAGAGAGAGAGAGAGAGAGAGAGAGTGTAGACGAGTAGAGTGTGCGCTAGCTTCAAGCTGTTAGGGAAGGTCCAAGCGGGCTATTGGGTATGGTGGTGGCGTAGGGTCATTGCGGCTATTGCACCTTTTAACGCATAGAAAAGGCATAACCTAGCACCCCTTTCTTTGCATTTTAATAAACCAGGTCAACACTATCACACATCATTTTGTATGGATGCAAAGCAAGGGTGCATCTGTTGGCAGATCTTGCAAACAAGAAGATTATGGTGGTCAGCTTGCAATGGTCGTTGCTCATCGGCCCCTCCATGCATCTCTCTCTCTCTCTCTCTCTCTCTCTCTCAAAAGAATATGACACAACTATGTCTATGTGTATGAGAGAGAGCAAAAGTGGATGAATGTGACACTATTGTGTGTGTGTGTGTGTGTGTAGGAGGAATTCAACCATCAGAGCATAAAACAACCAATCATCTATAGATAAAAAAGTCCAGCAATTGTATATTTATCATGCAACTTGGGCAATTTACAATCAAGGAAGAACATTCCCATTACACCACTTGCATGTGAGATATGGTAAGTCCTTCAAATGTTACTTGCCACCATCACATCCAACAACAAAAAAGGAGTTAGAAGTGGAAGGCAGGTGTCATTAATGAAGGACACTTGTTATTGATGTCCGCCATAGCTTAAGGCAAGAAATTTAACAGGGAAGTAATCCTATGATGAAAGCCCAGACTTGATTGGGGAGCTCCATATTGAATTGGTTAGGGAAGTATGGCCCAATCACAAAGTCCTGCAAACTTAAGCTCTCAACATCCCACACTGCAACCTTCATATAGATTTGTAGAGTTTCCATTTTTGAAAAAGTAGGCGGGGGTGGTTTTCTCACGCAGAGTGGGGTGGTGGGAGCAAGGGGCGACGTGGGAGAGGTGGTAGGGTCACCTTCTGTGATATAGTCTTGCTTCAATACCCGTCATGCAAGGCTGCATGTCAGTGTAGTGGTCTAGTGGAAGTGTGTAAAAGTGATTTGTGGTACTTCCTCTCTGGCAGACAAATATCACCCTTATGATATTAAAACCACTCACATTAAGCCTTAGTTTCCATAGGAAAACAAATCCAAGGTGTGTGTAGAAAAAACCTCCTCTTTTACACTAGGTCCAATTTGTTTGTAGGAGGGTCCAATAATGGGGGCACTAGGCTCCCATTAGGGACTAGTGCTAATGGGAGCCTAGTGCCCACCCTTTGAGGCATAAGTTGACTTTTTTGAAGTCTGTACATGATTTCAGATTTTATGTGGATTTTAAGTATTGGTAGATGATTCTCCATAGTCTAATTCTCTCAAATCCATTCAGACAAAAGGCTTGTACAAGGGTTTTTATATCAGAGCAGACTTGTTCTATAGAGTGGTTACAAAAGATGATGGGTTTGATTTGGGATAATATGACTTTGTGAGACCAGTTAGATGGTCTATTGCTGCCTTTGTGGATAAACTTTAGAACATGGGCGGGGACCACCATACTTTTTTCTATCCTGGATCTATGCAGTTCCCCATGATGTACTTCAAGATTCATGCTAAGAAAAGTTGTGTTGATACCTTTGCCTTCGAAAAAAATGGTATTGTTGTCATCTATGGATAGGCAGGGAGGATAAATGGAATTGGTGATAGTGAAATACTTGGGTTGCTCATTGTTAACCCAAGGAATATCATCAAAGAACCTGAAGGGAGTTTTTAGATGGAGAAGGTGATGCCGATGCAGAGGATCTTTTAAGACTAAGTTAATGTAATTGTACTCCAATGCATGTAGGTAAAGGTTACACCAAATGGGCGAGCATGCCAATCCCATGGGGATTCCATTGATCTGCCTGTAGACCTTCCCATTACATTGGGTGTACATATTGCTAATTAGCCAGGAGTTTAGTTCTAGGACTTGTCTTTTGTCAAAGGAAAATTGATTTTTGTAAGGTTGTTGCGACCAGCTTCCACTTGTACATTTACTTGGGAAATTCTTAAATGAGATGAAAGGTCCACATTGATCAAAGACATAGCTAATGAGGGAGTTCATAATGGTAATGATTCCAATGTTGCCTTGATGGGGAATGTTCTCATAGCACTTTTTGACATCAACTAAAAATACAGAGTCTACTTTTCTTGGTAGATTTAGGATAACCTCATATAGTGAATCCAAAACCCACCAAGATTGTAGCTTGATATTGCAACATAATAAGGATGTTTGGTTGAGTGAGTGTGCCCTAATTTTTAGGCAAGGGACACATGTTTTGAGAATACATGCTAAGAGCAAAGAAACCTCCAAAAAACAACAATTAGACCCACATGTGATCCACCTAAATGCGTTTTTATGGGCTTTATAAATAGCCGTTAGGTAGGGTAAAGGAGAGAGGTTTTTTAACTGATACTTGGTGAGGAAATCACCAATTGCTTGCAAAATGTCAGTTTGGGGCATATGAATGGGCAGAAAATCAGATTCTGCTAGCCTCTTCTTGGCTTCTTGAGTCATGAAGGTTGGGCATATGAATACAGGGTTATTGGCAGCTTTGTCTAAGCATGTAGTGAAATACTTGCTTTTGAGGGCATCAATATGTCGATCCATAGGGGCATCAATTTTGTAGAGTGTTTGGATGGTAGTGTAGTTTCACAGTATGCCCAAAATAGGTTTTTGATCCTATCTTCTTGAAGATGAGGAGGTAGGGATAAGATGCCACTTTTAATTATGCTAGAAAGACAAATCCATAGTTCATTTATGGAAATATGTTTGCACAATGGTTGGGAGGGAATATGATTAAGCCCTTTCATGAGAATGTTTCTCATATTCTGATCTTCAATGTACTTGAGATAAAAAAATAGTACATGCTTTAGACTGCTCAAATAATCGGGTGTAGCATCATTGCACTGACATGGGTGAAGTTCAGTAGTAGAAAAAATTTCCTTAGCATTGCATATCAGTAGTTTAATGGGGTCCATAAAGGACCAGGCAAAACAAAGTTTGTCCCAAAGCTCATTAGTTGGAATATCTACTCCATACAAAAAAAGTCCAAAAAAGGCATGGATAGACCTTACATCCTTAAAGGCATTTCTGTAGGTAAGATGCATGAAGGTACGACACTTGGGTGGCTGACTTGATACCAAACAAAATCTACCAACTTCATCCTTGATAACATCTTGCAATCATTAGAAATACATTAGATTCTTAGCTCTAGGGGCACATCCTAGGGTGATAGCAGAGCGAGCACGAGAAGTAGCAGTAGGGGTAGGGGTAAAGCAAGGGGTAGTAGGGGATGGTCTGGGAGCTTGTACCACAGGGCGGCTAATAGTAGAATAATTGGCAGAGGATTCAAAGGGAGAGAAGACTGGGTTCCAAGGAGGGGTAGTAGGTGGTTGAGTCAAGTATCTCGGGTTTTGACCCTTCCTTGGTCTACCTCGGCCTTGGTCAACTTGTCCTCTCTTGCCATGCCTAGAGTCAGAGCTAGACTCTTGGGCAGGCAGCACAACTTTTTGAAGGAAGGCCTCCATTTCATTATTTGGACCACCAAGAGGGGTTTGTTGGAATAAGACAGCTTGCTTGATGTAGACTTTAAGTCTTCCTCTGTACATATGGTGAATGAGAAGTGCTTTGATTCCTTCTTTCCCTTCAGTGGATACCCATTTCAAGAATTTGAGGGTGGATTTCTTCAAGGAGTCAGCTGGAAAAAATGAAGCAACTTTAAACATTATTAGCCATAGAGCATGATCAAACCAAAGAACGTTTCCGTCTCTGCATTTGTCTCCTTCACCATTGAAATCACACCCACATTTGATGAAGGGGCGGTGAATGCTCCATAGCTATGTAGTATAGCTATGGTCCCTGCCAGTTAGGGATATAACACCTTTAACTCCTAAGACACACCTGAGATTGATGGGGCATCTCTGTGTCTCAAACCATGGTGAAGAGGCATCCAATAAGATAGGGCTCAATGATATTTTAAGAATTCGTCATGAGGATTTGCTGCAGGCCAATTCTTGCTGCCTCTTTGTCCTTATCATTGAGAAGGATAAGTAGGAATTTCTCATTGATGGGGGCAAGTAGGGCATAATTTCCATAACCCCAAACTTTCTGATGAGTACCATGTAACATTGGTTCCAATCGTCTATGTGGAACGAAAGGGTCAGTGTATGCTTCCATAGGTTTTGAAGCTCTTTCCAAAGCTTCCACGGTAACAACAAATTCCTCCTTGACTGCTGCTTGTTCCTCCTCATCCAATTCATCAGGTATTAGGCTGTTCATGGGGTTAGAGGGTGGTGAAAGAGTGAACATGGGGGCACCCTGCAGCATGCCCTTCTTCTTTTGTCTCACTAGAAGGTCATTCCTAAGCTTCTTCCCATGCATCTCCATAAATCTTCTCATGATAGAAGGTGATCCTTCTCACCATTCCCTCCTTTCTCTGGTATCCTCATTAGTGATGTTGGGGATAATGGCACTGATTTCTCTGATTTTGTCAATAGCTAGGTGCCGATTTTTCCTTGGCTAACGCATAGATGCAAATCCAGGCTAGTATGTCCAGAGTAGAGAGAAGCATACTCTCAAAACCGCACCAGAATTGTGACATGCCAAATCATGCTCAATGATAGTAGTATGGAAAAGAGGGTCTTTGATACAGAGAAGAAGGCCGTGTATGAAGGTTGCAACAAGCGGTAATCGCTCAGAATAGCCCAGCCTTATAAGATCCTCATGCCATGAGTTAGGAACATCCTGTAATAAGAGAATTAAAGGTAATGTAAGCTCATAAATTTAACAAAGGATCTTGGTCATCTTGGGAGGTTGCCAGGACCAGTAGTGTGTGTAGGAGGAATTCAATCATCAGAGAATAAAATAGCCAGTCATCTATAGATAAAAATGTCCAGCAATTGTATGTTTATCATGTAACTTGGGCAATGTACAATCAAGGAAGAAAAAAACATTCCCATTACACCACTTGCATGTGAGATATGGTAGGTCCTTCAAATGTTACCTTCCACCATCACAGCCAACAACAAAAAAAGGAGTTAGAAGTGGAAGGCAAGTGCCTTGTTATCGATGTCCACCATAGCTTAAGGCAAGGAATTTAATAGGGAAGTAATCCTATGATGAAATCCCATACCTGATTGGGGAGCTCCATAATGAATTGGTTAGGGAAGTATGGCCTAATCACAAAGTCCTCCAAACTTAAGCTCTCAACATCCCACACTACAGCCTTCATATAGATTTGTAGAGTTTCCATTTTTGAAAAAGTAGGCGGGGGTGGTTTTCTCACGCAGAGTGGGGTGGTGGGAGCAAGGGGCGACGTGGGAGAGGTGGTAGGGTCACCTTCTTTGATATAGTCTTGCTTCAATACCCGTCATGCAAGGCTGCATGTCAGCGTAGTGGTCTAGTGGAAGTGTGTAAAAGTGATTTGTGGTACTTCCTCTTTGGCAGAAAAATATCACCCTTATGATATTAAAACCACTCACATTAAGCCTTAGTTTCCATAGGAAAACAAATCCAAGGTGTGTGTGTGTGTGTGTGTGTGTGTGTGTGTGTGTGTGTGTGTGTGTGTGTGTGTGTGTGTGTGTGTGTGTGTGTGTGTGTGTGTGTGTGTGTGTGTGTGTGTGTTGTGTGTGTGTGTGTGTGTGAGAGAGAGAGAGAGAGAGAGAGAGAGAGAGAGAGAGAGAGAGAGAGAGAGAGAGAGAGAGAGAGAGAGAGTATGCTCCCATATAGACAAATAGAACAATAAATATATATAGATATATATTAAGGTCTCTCCTGTCTTCCATAGAGCTAAAGAGAGCTACTGTCAAAGCGTGATATTTAAAGCAAAATTTTATATGTAGAATTATATACTTATAGCTACATCCATACACCTTTGTCTTTCTTTGGTGGTTTTTGATTTCCCTTATTTCTAGGCATCAAAGCTCACAGAAGAAAAATAATGAGAGTAGATCTGGAGGGTTTGTTTGGGTAGCAGCAAGCAGTTTCCTCTTCACTACAGTTGTTAACAGGCTCAATGAAAAGAAATATTGACTTGAGTGAGTCTTTAGAGATTGTTGGTATGGTAGCAAAGGAGATTTTCATGAACTCAGATGTAGATGTTGCAGAGGTGGAGTCAGAACCTTTTGCAAGTTAGGAGGACAACAGAAGTCATGAGGAAAATACAACCTCCCAGGTTGTTCTACTCAATTCACTAAAGAGGAAGGTGGATTTTTTGTCAAGCCCCGTCTGTGGGGCCACCTACAAAGTGAAGCACAAAAGACAAGTTGAAAAGAGAGACAGTCATTGTGGAAGAACCTGCAGTCATCGATCATAGTCTATTTGACTTTGCAATATCTGCAGGAGCTGATTAGAAATTTCAAAAAGTGTCTGGAATGTGTAATGCCATCTTTAATATTGATGATCTTCTTGCTCAGCATGCCGATTTATTAGAAAATGAAAGACAGAGTTTTGAGTTGGAGGTGCAAAAGGGTAGGGTCAATCTTGATGACAAGGTTGTTGTTCACTTCAAAAATTGCGATCCCAAAGGAGGTTCATACAAAAAATACGATCAGTTTTCATCGTCATACAGACCTTTATGGTGCCCTATGCACAAAAAGGAGTGCAAGCTTATCCAGGATTCCCTTGGCTTTCTCTTCTATCTAAATACACTACATGCTAATCTTATGAAAAACCTGATGAAATCATGGAGAAATAAGATCTACCTCCAGATGAACAAGAGGACAAAGAAAAGGACTAGAATGAAGTGGAAGAGATAGAGGAGGCCATTAACTTTAAGGCTGGAGCAAAGGAGGTTGAATAGTGCAAAATGCTGTCTGTGAAAACATCAAAAATCAAGCTACCCTTGGATGTGTTTGGATTCAATTCAAAACAAGCTAAGTTGATGCTTCATGGTGTGCCAAAATTTAGATTTGGTGAGAGGGTATACATTTTTCTCCATGACATTCAAAGTAGTTTTTGTCTAAGGGAAGACTTTGCACTAGGCACCCTCTCCAAATTCCACGAGGAGAGGAGTGGCTTTGTCTCCAAAGATAGTAGTGATGATGAGGCAATGGAAACCTCCAGCAACCCCCTGGAGTGCCTCAAACTATGTTTCAAGAAAGGAAAAAAGTATAATGAGACACTCCCTAATGAGGCTACTCTTCAAGCAATCAAGAATAGTCTAAAGCCCTCAACGAGGAATGAAGAAATAGAGAAATGGTACAAGCGCCCAAGACAGGGGTCGAGTCGCTCGGTGGACCTATGAAAGGAAAAACTTTGGATGCAAGATGAAATTTTTATGGTAAATCCCGCTTCCTCCCTCCCATGTCTTTCTCTAAATTTGACACGTAATTTTTTCTACAGTCTTGGATGACTTCCTTCGTCGTCGGACCCGAGAGTACCGCAGAAGAAATGCAACTCTTTCACAATATTTGACACATAATTCTCTCTACAGTGTCATAAGATCTAATATATAACCAACCCAAATGATTTTCTCATATTAAACTGATCATTTAATGTGGGAGAATAAATGGGAACAAGGGTTAGAATATAGACATGTGCTTACAAATCTATCTCAACACGGGGCCAATGGTAAAGGGGTCCAAATGAGAGATGGTATTTCAAAGAGCAAGACTAGCCAATGGATCTTTAAAGACCTTAGGGTTAGCTTCATTAAAGACCTCCAAAGGTTAGTGTTAAAAGTCCTTTGACCTTAGGTAAGCTAGGGCTAAGCTTGAGGTGGGAACCCGGCCCAAGCTTGAGGTGCTTGTCATGCTTGCCGGCTAGGGAGCTTGAGGTGCTTGTGGGATTCAAAAAGTCAAGTCCAATCCCTACTAAAGAGGGGGTGATCCCTAAAGCTAGGGGGATGATAGAGAATACACACGCACACGCACACGCACACGCACACGCACACACACACACAAGGAAAGCCCAAGCCTCAAGAGGCAACAAGGACACATGTCAAGCCCCTACCCATGATGCCCTCATGGTGTGCCTAAAGCCTATTGGTTGGCCTCCCAAGTGGTCCAATGATAAATTAGCTAATTTGATTAAGTGTTTTTGCATCTATCAAGCCCTCTCTCTCAAAGGGGAAAGGGGGACACTTGTCCCAAGGCTGCCCTTGTTGGTTGTTATGCATTTTGCATGTGATTGGACAGGCTTGCAAGGGTCCAATAAGCTTCTTTCATGAGCTTGAAGAGGGGGTCAACCCCAAGGAGGTCACCTATTAAAAATGTAACCTATCACGTGAGTTCAACAGAAGGGTATTTAAAGTTCTTGAAAGTTACAGAAATATATATGTACAAAATGACATTATTTTTTCAAATTTGAGAAAAAACTTACACAGTTTAAAAGAAAAGGGTACATTATATTCCTAACAAAATTCACGGATAAGGGGTTTTACAAACATGTCTTGAACGCACGTGATATGATAGTTTTACACATAGTGAACCCCCCGAGGGGTCGACCAAAGCAAGAAGGGGGCTAGCTTGGGGGGTATAATCTCCCACACACACTTGGATTGTGTGAAGTGCAAAGTGCAAGAGCTCCATGTCCTTCTCCAAGCTAGTAGGGAAGTTGAGAGCCTACACCAACACTCTTGGCTATGGAATGCAAATCCAACCAAGAACCATGCTGCAATGCTTAAGCTTGCCATCTTCTCCATCTTCATTACTATGCTATTATGTATGTTAGCAAGAAGAGTGATGATAAGTGAGGAACTACTTCTTTCTCCTATGGAATGTTTCTTCTTCCTCCTCCCTACCCTCACTCCCTACTAGTTCTCTCCACCTTCGAAGGTGTTTGAGGCCTTGGGATTAAGACTTGGGATAGTTAATTCTTTTTGCAAAGTTTATGGTATGCTCGTGATTCATGAAGCTTTCCATATTCATTGCATCACCTAGGTCACAAGGAGCACAAAGACTGTATTGTACCAAGTCTCTCTTGATGGGAGAATCTATAATACAAATGCCTATTGGAGGGGGGACTGGCTCCACATAAATCCGGTCCTCAACTATTTTCATGTTCTCTAAACTCTCTCTCTTGCAAAAGTATTGTTCATGTCAAGTTAACTAAGTACTATATTTATGTTGCTACCATCAATGAAGTTCACCCAATATGCTCACAAAGTAATCTCACAAAAATGGTTTCTCTAATTTTCCTAATTCCGCTACTCTCAAAGTTCACAGGCCATTATCATTATATTGGTATCAGAGCATTTGGTTTCTTTTTTCTTGCTTAAGAAGAGAGGTCCTTAAGTAGCCTATTAATGGTTGATTTTATTAATTATATTAGGGTAAGTGGGACTAGGATCTATTATTGGTTTTGTTGAGCCCACTATGTGGGATATGATGGAGTCTATTTTAGACTTGCATATGGCTTTACCATTATTGAGCCATAAGAAGTCTGAAAGGAGCTATCCCTCAGCAACTCTGCAATATTAGACCCACTCCACTACTCTCTAGAATTAACCAATTTGAGTCGTGTGTATAGATTAGTGCTGATTTTCAAAGGCTAAATGGAGTAGCAACTAAGGTTTTGAATTGCCAAAGTAAGCACACAAATTTTGTTAACATGGCTGACAACAACCAAGAGATTAGAATGAACATTGATAGCTTTGATTTTTCACATGAAGGTGCTAATGATGATGCCCCCATGTTTGTCAATTATCTTGTTACTAGGTTGCAGCAAGCTATGGGCAATCTTGCTTTGCAAGCCGTAGTTACTCAACAACTTCGCACTTATGGGGTTTCCTTCCCTCCAAGAGGAGAGAGAGCTTAGGAGGCCTCTTGAAGAGACCCCCAATAGAAGACTCTCTCCCATACGAGAGGAGGAATTCAAAGAGCAAGAAAGTAATGAATCTTTAAGTTCTTCTAAAGATGTGGCTCCACGAAGACGGTGGTCTAGATGATCACCAACTCCTCCCAAGAGGAAACGATCAACCCACAGTCCTTCTCCTCGTTACTCTGAAAGGGAAGAGAGGAAACAAAGGAAGAAAAGGGAAAGAAAGAGGTCACCCACTTTTCCTTCTTATTCACCTTTGTCCTTGATGAGCGCTATTGCAGAGTGTGCAAGAGAAGGAAACATGCAAGAGAAGGGGAAGAGAATTGGGGAAGAAGAAGTTGCACAGAGAGTTGGGTTAGTGGAGAGGAAAGCGAGAGAGTAAAGTCAAAACTCTCAATTTATCTCCCTATATTCATTAGGAAGAAAATGTAACTAAGGGTGGTTTCCCATGGCCACCTGGCCTACACCCCAACAACCTCCCACTTGAAGGTCATGGTGGCCTATAGTGGCATCAGTACAGTTAGTGTATACAAAGTTGATGAAACATCACCTAGGCTTCATCCTACACCATAAGTTCTATGCAATATATAAATCACTCCGAGGCTAGGCTCTTTGTGAGAGCATCTGCGGGGTTGTCGTCAGTGTGAACCTTGACAAGCTCGATGCGCTTGCCAGCCAATGCATCTTGTATGACATGGTATCTGACCTTTATGTGTTTTGACTTTGAGTGAAACACTAGATTATTTGCCAAAGCAATGGCACTCTGACTATCACAATGCAGTACTGGAACCTCGTGAATGCCCAAATCTCCCACTAGATGAGCTAACCACATGGCTTCCTTGCTTGCATCAAACGCAAGAACATATTTTGCCTCAGTGGTAGATGAAGACGTGGAGTATTGGAGACACGATCTCCAAGAGATAGTTGCTCCAGCAAACATGAACACATAGCCTGTAACATTTAATGGCCTAAAATCTTATTTGTAGCGGAAATTAGCATGAACATAGTGGGCATTTCATTAGAATAGATTCCTAATGATAATTACAAGAGTGCTTGGGTGGAGAGAGCAACAAAAAGCATAACACCTAGTTAGATAGCATCGACAATACTTTCAAAAGAGAGAGCAATTAAACTATTGACAACAGTTGAGGACCGGATTTGCATGGAGCCGGTCCCCCCTCCAAAAGGCTTTGTATTATGGTTTCTCCCATCAAGAGAGACATTGTACAATACAATTCTTTGTGTTCCTTCAAGACTAGCTAGTGCAATGAAGATGGAAGCTTCATACACCAAGCAAAACACTTAATCAAACACAACTTGAATTATCCCCGTTCTCAGACCCAAGACCTCACACACCTTCGAAGATGGTGAGAGCTAGCAGGGTATGAGAGTAGATTGAGAGGAAAAAGAAGTATCTTACGAGAAAGAAGTACATCTCCTCACATAATCACTCATATTAGCATAGCTTAGCTTAGTAATTAGCTTGGTAGAGAAGATGAGCATGCATTGAAGCTTGGCTCTTGGTTGGATTTGCATCCACATGCCAAGAGAGTGTTGATGTAGGCTTCTATCTCACAAGCTTGGAGTAGGTGATGAGCTCTCCATTAAAGCTTGGGAGGAGATAGAGTGTTTTTCCTTCACACATGGTCAAGTGTGAGAGTGTGTGTGTCAATGCCAAGCAAAAATCAGCCCCCCCCCTCTCTTGGGCGAGCCCTAGCTGCTAAGTTAGGCTGGCTTTTGCCTCATTGGACCTCCCCAGGTCAAGCCAATAGGGATTAAGCAGCATAAGTGATAGCCTTCTGACATGTGTCCCCCTTTCCCCTTTTGTGAGAGCTTTAGGTAATTAAATAATTAAACTAAACTCTCATTGGACCCCTTTGCCTCCTGGCCAATAGGAATCAGGCAAGCCATGGGGCTCCTGAATGCTCATTGGACCCCTTGGGAGACTGCCCAATAGTCTTCTAGGACACTTAATTCTTATTGGTTTCTTTTATAAATGTTTTTAAATTAATTAAACTAGATTTACTCTAGCTTAATTCTCATTGGTCCACTTCAAGGGTCTTCCAATAGGAATTGGGCACACCTTGTGGGCATCTGGCCTAGGGAGCTGACATGTGTCCCTCATTCCCTTTGTGTAAAGGGAGCCTGTGTGTGTGTGTGTGTGGTTTTCTCTCTCATCCCCTAGCTTTGGGGCTCGCCCCCTCCCATGTAGGGATGCAGAAAGACTTTTTGGGCACACACACTAAGCATCCAATTTTCCCTAAGGTTGACCTTTGGACACAACCTTTGAATTTTGGAACCTTAGCATTTTGGAAGTCTTAATGGGCTGAACCTTAGGGTCTTTTTAGCCCGTTGTTTCACATGGCTCTTTTGCAGATGGCCCCCCCTTTGGATCCCTATTTTCCCTCCTTTGGATCCCTACTGTGGCCGGTCTGCTAACTTAACCAATATTCTAGCTTTTTCTCCCTTGGCACTTCCCCACATTAAATGATCAGTTTAATATGAGAAAATCATTTAGGAGAATTAGATATTGATTATTATGACATAGCCAGTTGTGGATCTTCTACGATCCATGCAGCCCGCATAATCTGCATCCGTGTAAACAGGGCAGAATGTGCATCCTGTAAACACTTGCTAGATACCCTTCAAGTATCTATGATTTTCTTCATTGCTTCCCAATGCTTCTTGCCAGGGTTTTCCATGTACCTACTAACCACTCCCACTACATGTGCAATGTCTGGTCTTGTGGCTACCATAGCGTACATCAAACTGACAACTGCTGAAGAATATGGCACGTTCACCCATTTCCTCTTTTTCAGCAACTGTCTTGGGAGAATCATCCTTGCTAAGTTTGGAGTATGCTTGCATTGGGGTATTCAGTGACTTACCCCCCTGCATACTAAAATGTTGCAAGACTTTGTGGATGTACTTTTCTTGAGATGTCTTTAAGGGGTATTCTCCTTTCAGGAAATTTAACACGGGCAGCCAGACGGTCAAACCATGGTGCCCCTAGGATTACATCCTCATGCTTGAGAGGAGAGATAAAGAAATCCTCTTTGTCCACATAGCCTTGGACATGAAGCCTCAATTTCCCGATTAAGGGAGTGACTGAAGCTTCTTGCCCCTTGAAGGCACTGTCTGCGGGTAGGATATCTCCCATCTCGTAGGATTGTATGCCTAGCTTGGTGGCTAACTCCATAGATATGAAATTGTGAGTAGAACCAGGGTCAAAGAGAATAAAAGCATCATGTTCTCTTACCTTTCCCCAAGCATGGCATAGAGGAGATCCTTTGTGGTGAGTTTGATGAATCTCCTCCTCTTGGATTTCAACCAAAGAAGCTCTAGGAGGATCTTGGCGGTTGTTCTTTTGGGGACAAGCGCGGTACGCATGCCCTTGTTCGCCGCACTTGAAACACCGGTTATCTTTACGATAACGCTCAAGCTCTTCAGGAGAGAGTTTATTCTTTCCTTTGTAAACTCCCTTCTCTTTGGCTTTGTTGGATTGCCCTTAGGAGACTTTTGGACATTGTCCTTCCCCTTAGGCTCATTGGAACCCTTGTTTTCCGGGGGCTTATTATTTCTTTTACCCCCCGTTTGGAAATTGATTCGCGAGGCCACCATAGTATGATGTATTACCGCCGATATGGTACGTGGCCTTTGGGAGTTGACATACTCCGCCATTTCTTCGGTTAAGCCCGCACAAAATTGTTGCTTTTGCTCTCCAAAATCCAACCTTTTGAAGACAGTGGCTTTGAGTTGTAAGTCCCAAAACTTGTCTACATATTTGTGGATGGATTCATTGGGAGAGAGCTTTAAGCTTCGCCATTCGGTGAGTACTTTGTCTTTGGCATCGGTGGCCAAAAACTGCTTCATAATGGAAGCTCTTAAAGCCTTCCATGTTCGTGGAGCTTCACCGTTGGCTCGTAGGCTAGACCACCATTGTCTGGCGGACTTTTGAAAGTGCATAGCTACATGGCGTAGCTTAGAGGACTCCGTGAAGCCCTCATCTCCAAACGCCGCATCGAATTGCTGGATAAAGGCCAAAACTTTGTCTGTAGCACCAACGGTACCATCATAGGTAAGGAAAGAGATGCTCTTCCCTCCCTCTTTGAATTTCTTCAGCTTGGACGACCTCTTCCATGCGACATAGGATTTCCTATGGCCTCTTCTTTTTGATGGTTCAAAAATTGCACCATCACTTTCTTCAGAAGATGAAGAATTTGAAGAAGGTGGAGAAGAGGGTGACCTCTTTCTCGCCTTTTTCTTGTCTTGATCTTTGTCGTCTTCACCATAGCTTTCATAAGAGGAAGAGGATAAAGAAGATGGAGAAGAGGGTGTCCTCTTTCTCGCCTTTTTCTTCTCTTGCTTTTTATCATCCCTCTTTGAATTATGGCGTGGAGAAGAGTGTGATGGTCTTCTCCGCTTTGGTGGTGATGGAGAGCGTTTAGCCCGCCGTCTTCGTGGAGCCATCTCCGCCGAGGTGGCGGGAGACTCGCTTCTTTCTCGTTCCTTCGGTGGAGGCTCTTGAGTTCTCCTTTGGGAAGGAGATGCATCATCAAGAAGTAAGTTCTTGAGCCCTTCATATGGATTCTCTTCTTCTTCCCGAATCGGAGAGAGACCTCTTTTGGTAGTCTCACAAGGAGGCTTCCTAGGTGTTCTCTCGTCATGGTGATGAGCTTGGAGAATCCCGTGAGCACGGAGCTGCCGTTGAACTTCACTTTGGAGAGATGGATTGCCCATGGCTTGTTGAAGCCTAGAAACAAGATAATTAACAAGCATTGAAGCATCATTAGTAGCTTGCTCATGAGCAAAATCAAAGTTATCAACATTAACTTCACTCTCTTTAATATTGTCAGCCATTCTAACAATTTTAGGTGTAAGCTTTTTAGGTGTACTTTGGCACTTCAAGCCCTAGTTGCTACTCCTCTTTACCCCTTTAGAAAACGCACTCAAGCTACTGTACCCGCGGCTCGAATACCATTAATTGCAAGGAATAGAAGAGAGGGTCTTTCGACACCAAAACAGCACCGTCTCCTGTCAAGCTTCTAATAGCTCAATAGTGGTTAAGCCGTAGGCAAGCCCCGTAGGACTCCACTATTAAGACCATAGCTCTCGACGGTGATGCCCCGTTAACTGCACAAAGGCAGGCGCACTGCAAGGCTGAAAAATCCCTATTCTACTTACTCATAGGCAATTAATAATACCAACCATTTGTAGCTAGCTTGAGGACCTCCCTTCTTGAGCAAGAAAAGAGAAACCTTGAGCTCTGATACCAATGTAACATTTAATGGCCTAAAATCTTATTTGTAGCGGAAATTAGCATGAACATAGTGGGCATTTCATTAGAATGATTCCTAATGATAATTACAAGAGTGCTTGGGTGGAGAGAGCAACAAAAAGCATAACACCTAGTTAGATAGCATCGACAATACTTTCAAAAGAGAGAGCAATTAAACTATTGACAACAGTTGAGGACCGGATTTGCATGGAGCCGGTCCCCCCTCCAAAAGGCTTTGTATTATGGTTTCTCCCATCAAGAGAGACATTGTACAATACAATTCTTTGTGTTCCTTCAAGACTAGCTAGTGCAATGAAGATGGAAGCTTCATACACCAAGCAAAACACTTAATCAAACACAACTTGAATTATCCCCGTTCTCAGACCCAAGACCTCACACACCTTCGAAGATGGTGAGAGCTAGCAGGGTATGAGAGTAGATTGAGAGGAAAAAGAAGTATCTTACGAGAAAGAAGTACATCTCCTCACATAATCACTCATATTAGCATAGCTTAGCTTAGTAATTAGCTTGGTAGAGAAGATGAGCATGCATTGAAGCTTGGCTCTTGGTTGGATTTGCATCCACATGCCAAGAGAGTGTTGATGTAGGCTTCTATCTCACAAGCTTGGAGTAGGTGATGAGCTCTCCATTAAAGCTTGGGAGGAGATAGAGTGTTTTTTCCTTCACACATGGTCAAGTGTGAGAGTGTGTGTGTCAATGCCAAGCAAAAATCAGCCCCCCCCTCTCTTGGGCGAGCCCTAGCTGCTAAGTTAGGCTGGCTTTTGCCTCATTGGACCTCCCCAGGTCAAGCCAATAGGGATTAAGCAGCATAAGTGATAGCCTTCTGACATGTGTCCCCCTTTCCCCTTTTGTGAGAGCTTTAGGTAATTAAATAATTAAACTAAACTCTCATTGGACCCCTTTGCCTCCTGGCCAATAGGAATCAGGCAAGCCATGGGGCTCCTGAATGCTCATTGGACCCCTTGGGAGACTGCCCAATAGTCTTCTAGGACACTTAATTCTTATTGGTTTCTTTTATTAAATGTTTTTAAATTAATTAAACTAGATTTACTCTAGCTTAATTCTCATTGGTCCACTTCAAGGGTCTTCCAATAGGAATTGGGCACACCTTGTGGGCATCTGGCCTAGGGAGCTGACATGTGTCCCTCATTCCCTTTGTGTAAAGGGAGCCTGTGTGTGTGTGTGTGTGGTTTTCTCTCTCATCCCCTAGCTTTGGGGCTCGCCCCCTCCCATGTAGGGATGCAGAAAGACTTTTTGGGCACACACACTAAGCATCCAATTTTCCCTAAGGTTGACCTTTGGACACAACCTTTGAATTTTGGAACCTTAGCATTTTGGAAGTCTTAATGGGCTGAACCTTAGGGTCTTTTTAGCCCGTTGTTTCACATGGCTCTTTTGCAGATGGCCCCCCCTTTGGATCCCTATTTTCCCTCCTTTGGATCCCTACTGTGGCCGGTCTGCTAACTTAACCAATATTCTAGCTTTTTCTCCCTTGGCACTTCCCCACATTAAATGATCAGTTTAATATGAGAAAATCATTTAGGAGAATTAGATATTGATTATTATGACATAGCCAGTTGTGGATCTTCTACGATCCATGCAGCCCGCATAATCTGCATCCGTGTAAACAGGGCAGAATGTGCATCCTGTAAACACTTGCTAGATACCCTTCAAGTATCTATGATTTTCTTCATTGCTTCCCAATGCTTCTTGCCAGGGTTTTCCATGTACCTACTAACCACTCCCACTACATGTGCAATGTCTGGTCTTGTGGCTACCATAGCGTACATCAAACTGACAACTGCTGAAGAATATGGCACGTTCACCATTTCCTCTTTTTCAGCAACTGTCTTGGGAGAATCATCCTTGCTAAGTTTGGAGTATGCTTGCATTGGGGTATTCAGTGACTTACCCCCCTGCATACTAAAATGTTGCAAGACTTTGTGGATGTACTTTTCTTGAGATAATTCAAAAATTCCACGTTGCTTTTCTCTCTTGATTTGCATACCAAGAAAGTGATTGACATTTCCCAAATCTTTCATCAAAAACTGAGTGCTTAGCATATTTTTCAATTGATTGATCTCATCAATTGCTTTGCCTACGATAAGCATATTATCTACATACAAGATCAAGATTATTAAAGATCCATCGTTCAACCTCTTTGTGTATAAGCAGTGATCCTCTTGACTTCTTATGTAGCCCTGAGACTACATGAATTTGTCAAATTTTGGATACCACTGCCTTGAACCTTGCTTGAGGCCATAGAGTTCCTTTTAAGTCTACAAACCAATTTTTCCCTGGTTGCCTTTTGGGTGTCACATATGAAACCCTCTGGTTGTTCATGTAGACATCTTCATCTAGATCCTCGTGAAGAAATGTTGTGTTCATGTTCATTTGGACAAGTTCCATGTCCTGGATAGCAACCAAGCCAAGCACAGTGTGAAGTGTAGTCATCTTGACTACTAGAGAGAAAACCTCATCGAAATCCACATCTTTTTGTTGCTTGAAACCCTTGGCAACTAGACGAGCCTTGTACCTAGGCTTTGGATCTTTCGTTGTATACTTCTTCTTGTATAACCACTTGCAAGGTAAAGCATTTTTGCCTTTTGGTAATTCAACCAAATCCCATGTCTCATTAGCCACATTCAAATTATATTTTGACTACATAGACTACTCCTACTTAACACTATCGTCCATTTGTATAGCTTCTTTGTAGCAGGTTGGCTCTCCACTGTCAGTGACCAAAATGTGGTGTATACCTAGCTCAAGCCGCTTGGGCGCACATGATACTCTTACAAAGCATCTCAGTGTCTGACTGCTAGACTCTGCTCTCTCTAGAGCAATAGTAGTATCTTGTACTTGAGGATTAGGTGCAACACTATTGAACTGAGTTGGTTTGGAGGCTACATCCTCAAAACAAACGCGTCGGTACTCAACTTCTTTAATGGGCTGCTTGTGCATTTTTTATTCATTGAAATTTACGTGTGAGCTACCAATGACTTTGTTGGATTCTAGGTGCCAGAGACGATAGCCCATCTCTAGGTGCCAGAGACGATAGCCCATCTCTCCATTTGCACCATAGCCAATAAAAATGCATTTGTGTGACGTGGGATCTAACTTGCAATGAAGTTGTTTGGGCACATGTGCATATGCCTCACATCCAAATACACATAAATGCTCATAGCTTGGTGTTTTCCCAGTCCATTAGTTCCTCTATAATTTTTAAATTCAAAGGAGAACTAGGTGACCTATTGATGATGTGCATTGCTGGCAGAAAAGTTTCCCCCCAAAACTCTGGAGTAAGCTTCACCATAGACATCATAGAGATAACTCGCTCTTGAATCGTGTGATTCATTCTTTTAGCTATCCCATTTTGCGCTGGTGTGTATGGATCAATAAACTACCAACGAATGCCTCTTCAATTGCAAAATCCTTGAACTCCGTGGAGACGTATTCTCCACCATTGTCTGTGTGAAAAGCTTTGAGATATTTTTCTGATTGGTTTTCAACCATGGCGAGGAATTTTTGGATCGTTGAAACGCTTAAGGAGATACACCCACACCTTTCTGGTAGAATCATCTATGAACGTGAAAAAGTAGTTTGCCCCCCTAGAGTTTTATGTGGCATTGAACCACACAAATCAGTGTGCACTAAGTCTAGGGGTTCGCCTAGTTTCTTGTTCAATGGTGAAGATGTCAGCCTAGTCTGTTTTCCGTATAGACAATTCTCACACAATGGAAATTATGTGTAATCTAACACAAGTAAATAGCCAAAACGCTGAAGTGTTTTAATTCCCTTTTGGATAATATGCCCTAGCCGGCTATGACACAACTCAGAAGACGACAGCTCAGCAATATAGATAGAGTGTTCGTCGACACTTGAAACAAACATAGAGTACATGGATCCATTTTTACAACCTTTCATCATGATAAGGTTGTTCTTGCGGATCATCCAAGAATGATTACCAAAAACTGTAGTGTAGACAAGATCATCCAATTGCCCTGTAGAAAGCAAGCTCTTTGTAAGCTTGGGCACATGTCTGACATTCTGCAAAACAAAAGTGGTGCCATTATGCATTTGAAGTTTCACATCACCAATGCCAATAATTTCAAGCTCATAGGAATCACCAAGCTTGACTATGCCATGCATGGATGCATAAGAAGAAAACCACTTTCTATGTGAGGTGACATGAAAACTTGCACCAGAATCAAGAATCCAATTCTGTGCATAACCCTCATCCTATGCAACCAAAGCATCTGGAGTGAAATCTAAAGTGAAAATGAGAACATATGAGGGATCTGTTGTCACCTCTGTATGAATCTCTGTTAGCATCCTCTACTGTAGTGGTAGGTATGGGAGACTCAACCACATTGAGCTCCTCAATCTTTATCGTACTTTTGCCTTTGCCAAAATGATATTTTGCATGTTTTTTTATCTCTCAGGAAACTCTGACAATCCTTTTTGTGATGACCCTTCTTGTGGCAATAGTAACACTTGATATTTTTGGCACTGCGGTCTCTACTTGAGTTTCTGTGTCTGCTAGGACTACAAGTATTTTTCTCTCTAGTTTTGCTTTTGTATTTGTTCGTATCACGGCCTCTTGCCTTTGTTGAACTGCCAGCAATATATGCATCTCCATGACTAGCACCATCAAGAGATTTACGTCGAATCTCTTCAGTGAGCAACTTATTTGTGACAGCATTGATCACTAATTTGCCATTTGGAGCCGAATTGCTAATGACTGTGCAAAAGATATCCCATGAACAGGGTAGAGAGCATAGCAAGAATATAGATGTGAGTTGGTCGTTAAACTTCGTAAAGCCCTGAAGATGTCAACTGACTTAACAAGGAGTTGAACTCATTTAAGTGACTAGAAACTGTGCTGCCTTCTTTCATGTTGAGCTTCATAAGCTTTTACATGAGAAAGACTTTGTTGGATGCACTTTTTCTCTCCCATGCTGAACATAAGCTATCCCGAAGTTCCTTGGTTGTTGTCTTCCCTATGATAATGAAGAAGATCGATGACTCGGCTAGATGTAGATGTATCGTAGCCATGGCTCTCGCATCCAAAAGCTCCCCTGAGCTTGCGTATAGTCATCATCCTCTACATGCTCTTTCAACAGTTCTAATAGACTGCCACATGGTGAAGTTTCTACCGTCAAACTTGAGAATGAAATACTCCTCCTTTTTTGAAGAAGAAGCCATCACTAACAAGAGGGTTTGAGAGGTGCCAAACTATGGCGGGAAGCTACAGAAATTTGGGCAAAGTCTCCTTTGTATGAGGGGTCAAAACTCAACTCAAAATACGTATAAATGTGCCAACTACACTAATTGGCATCTATTGCACAAAACCATTGTTGTGTGACCACCAACTCAGCGTCAAAAGCACCAAAAACCATCCAGATACATATCCTATGGCGGGGTACCCTAAAATGGGAACCTCCAGCTACCTATATCACTGAAAGTGTCTTAACATTCGAGCACACCATAGCTCAAAGAAAACCTCACGCTATTGACCCTCTAAAGGCTAATGCAGACACAAATGGACTAGCCACGGTCTCAGAAAGGGCTCTTCTAGTCCAAGGCTCAGAGACGGCCCGAAAAAACTGCCAAAATAGCCAAAAATGGCTCCACACGTAGTACATTGAGAGGTGTCCGCAACTCAACATACATGAGTAAAACTGCTCAAACGGGCACCAAGAACTGCTTCATGCAGTAAAAGTGATCCTTGCAAGGATATTTTCTCTCAAAAGAGCTCAGTAGCAATAGGTGTGCTCACAACAGAATGCATTTGTCAATCTGTCCGCAGAGAATCTGTTGTCAAAATGATTGCCAAATTGCTTGTGAAAGCGTTGTGTCTGGTGATCTAGAGAATCCGTGTGTGAACAGGCTGAAAAACCACCTGTGACCTGTAACCTGCATAATGGTGTCGCTATGTGCTGATTTCTGCTACCGCCCAAAAATGTGCTAGTCCAATAGCCACCAAAGGTGTCGTAGCCAAAAACCATGCCATACAATGCAATCGGTGCGCTTGATGCCGATGCCGGGTGTCACTCCTAGTGGTAGAGGTACTTCACCTGTGCGTGGACAAGCACAGCTGTCGATCGCGGGAAAAAGTCTTCCGCGGGAAAAAGTCGCCGCAATGTCTAAGGATGTTGTGGTGGTGCCAAAACGTGAGAGTCGATGTCAAAACGGCTCTAACTGCCAATGTCAAAGTTGTGTCCTGCCAACGGACGGGAGTGGCTAGCCGAATAGACATCCACGCTCTCTCTCTCTCTCTCTCTCTCTCTCTCTCTCTCTCTCTCTCTCTCTCTCTCTCTCTCTCTCTCTCTCTCTCTCCCTCTCTCTCTCTCTCTCTCTCTCTCTCTCTATCTCTCTCTCTCTCTCTCAAAGTGGTGTTGATTTTGAAAATTGAGAGCAAATAAATTCAATGTCATAAAGCCGAGAGTAAGTAGGCTCGATGCCAAGAAACTCGGTCGATGTTGATGTCGGGGGTCGCAGAAATCGGACTTGATATCGGAGATTCCGGAGGCGGAGATGGGATGTCGATTTTGGAGCCGAGAAACGATTTTTTGCTCTCTCTCTCTCTCTCTCTCTCTCTCTCTCTCTCTCTCTCTCTCTCTTCTTCCTTTTTATCACTCAAGCTTTAGATGGAGAGCCGGGAGGAGGCAATGAGAGAAGAGTGGATGGTCGAGGGCTTGAGGGAGTAGCCCCTTGCACGCAAGGTAGTGTGTGAGCTTAAAGTTTTTTTTTCTTTAAAAGAAATTTTGATTCACTATTTTTTGACGAACTACAAAAGAATGACGAGTTCAACAACAACAACAACAAGGAAATTCCAACAACAACAACAATAGGTCCAAGGAGAAGGGAGTTTACAAAGGTAAAACAAGTTCTCTCCTGAAGAGCTTAAAGCTTTTTGCAAGGACCATAAATGTTTTAAGTGTGTGGGCTATCGTTCTTGCCCCAAGAGAAATGCCTGCACAATGAGACTCCTAGAGCTTCCACCATCGAAGCTGGATGCTCATTGCAAAGGACCACCTCTCTCCTATGCTTGGGGAAAGGTAAGGGATCATGATGCCTTCATCTTGTTTGACCCTGGCCCTACTCACAACTTCATATCAATGGTGGCCAACGGAGTTGGCTACCAAGTTGAGCATTCAAGATTTCAAGATGGGAGATTATACTGTTTAACTACCGATACGGCC